>NC_041388.1:244837921-244963100 GCF_002162155.2 Triticum dicoccoides
CCCTCTCCTTCCATTTCCCCCTCCAAAAGAAAGGAAGGTGGCGACTAGGACTAGGAGTCCTAGTCGGTTCCCCCCCATGGCGTGCCCGCTTGTGGCCGGCCTCCTCCCTCTCCTCCTTTATATACGGGGGCAGGGGGCACCCCAAATCACATCAATTGTTCTTAGCCGTGTGCGGTGCCCCCTCCACAATTTGCTCCTCCGGTCATATCGTCGTAGTGCTTAGGTGAAGCCCTGCGCAGATCACATCACCATCACCGTCACCACGCCGTCGTGCTGACGAAACTCTCCCTCGACACTTTGCTGGACAAGAGTTTGAGGGACGTCATCAAGCTGAACGTGTGCTGAACTCGGAGGTGCCGTACGTTTGGTACTTGATCGGTTGGATCGCGAAGACGTTCGAATACATCAACCGCGTTAACCTAACGCTTCCGCTTTTGGTCTACGAGGGTATGTGGACACACTCTCCCCCTCTCGTTGCTATGCATCTCCTAGATAGATCTTCCGTGATCGTAGGATTTTTTTTTGAAATTGCATGCTATGTTCCCCAACATATACATAGTTTCATCAATATTACACAGTTTCATCCATACGTAGCAAGTTTCACAAAGTCAAAACAAAAACTAAAGACAAGCACTCCATATCTGAAATTACAAGAAATGACCTAAAACTAAATATCTTTTCCTAAAAACTATCTTATTACTAAGATCTTCTCTGGATCTTCTTCTTTTCTTCCAACCCGCATAACAAAAACACTAATATAGAGAGAATGGGTTAGGAGTAGAAATGTAGCATTTCACTTGGTGAAATGTAATGCTGTAGGAGCTAGCACTTGAGATCAAGACAATCTTAGTTAAGATCCTGATTTTCAAAGCCAAATAGAGTAAACCAATACCAAAGAGCCAAAGGAGAGAACCAGCCAAGGACCCAATGAAGAAGCCACCACAATTAGTAGTAAGTTAAATACCAACACAAAGACCACTATCAATACTAGCTCCAGGAATTAAGCCAACTAAAAACTAGTGATTAAAGCCAAGGATTAGACTTCATCAACACAATCTGTTTTGTCTAGTGACAATAGGTACATGTCATTGTGCAACGCCAAAAACAAAGCTCCAGGAGGAGATATACATCATAACTAGCCGACCAGACCAAGTTCCAACACATCCAGCCACTAGCAGCTTAGAAGAGATAACTATCAAGGAGAGCTTGACACATCAAGCAGCTGTTGTTAACACCACAATCACCAAAGCCACCCATGGGGACAGCACAAACACACACACGGCTTAGCACTACTGCAGGATGTTGCTAATGCGACACTACGATCAGAGACCCTTCGACAAAACTGCGTGTGATGCAATAATCGCAAATGGTGGTGTGAAAAAACTGTCAAAAAGGTGCAAAACGCTTGTGATGACGGATGCATCAAAAATGGTTCAGATTTTAGTTTTGTGTGCGATGCAGGGCATACGGTCCAGTTCAATTAACTATTTGCCATGAGGCAACACAAAAGAAACGGACAGCCAGGTGGAGGCGTGTGGGATATAAAGCATACAGTTCACTCAGATGAACTGTTTGTGATTAGGCAACACAAAAGAAACGGTCAGCCAGATCAAGGTGTGTGCGATATACAGCATGCGGTTCACTCGGCCTTGTCGTCAGTGTGTGACCTCTGTGGCAACCGTTTGCTCCCCATGGCCTCTTCTTGTACCATGGAAACCGTTCGCCGCCTCTTCGCCTTTCCGTCTCGATTTGGAACTCCTGTCCACTCTCTTACTTCCTCAATTTTCCTTCACCCTTTACTTTCTGCCATTGTTCGATCATGTTCTCCATGGAGGGAATAGGCCGGAAATGACCCCATTATTCTTGCCCGATCTAAAACATGACGTGGTGGAGGAACTCATTGATCGGTGCAACGTCATCACCTCGGCTAGCATGGCAGGTTCGTTTGAGACCATTCTCGACTCAACTAATAACATCATTACAAGCAACCCTAGGGTCCAGGAGCGGTTTGATCTCCCCTATCTTCTTCGCCGTGACCCTGATCACTGGCGCGGGGATGATGGAAGCCTTGGCTTGTGCAAGTTGATGCCGCTTGATAATGTTACGTGTGATGTTAAGATGCCATCGCTTGAGTGTAAGGCTTGGGTAGGCGCAAATGGAGATTGGGTTGTTTATATTGGGTACAACTGCGAGTGGGAACTTGTGAATGTGTACACTCGTCACCGGGTTCCACTTCCAAAAATCTCAGACTGCCCTGAAGTGGAGCACACCGGTATTCTATGTACGTTCAAATACGATCATGGTGACTGTCGTCTACGGAAGATAGCAATTTTTCAAGTTCCCGACCGCTCTTGGGATTACACGAACTATGAAGTTGTTGCTATCTTCGACAAGCTTGTTGTCGTCCTGCTTCCACGACTCGATGGATATTGCTCAAAAATCATTTTTTGTACATGGATGAGTACTATGATGCAATTCAATACGAGGGTCTTGTGTTTGCTGCCACCACTCGTGGCACTGTTTTTGCATGGAATCCTTATGGTTTTGGTACGTTAGTCTTCCAACGTAATTATAATTGTTTCATCCACATGCATGTGGGTTAGCTAGCTAGTTTCCCTTTACTAATTAACCTTCTTGTGTTTCCAAGGTCCTGTGAACATTCCACCATCTATACTTGAAATTTTTTATAACCAAGGGGGAGATGACGATGGTGATGATCACACGCATGAGGACGAGCAGGACCCATATACTCAGTGGCGCCTGGCAACTTATTCCTATGGATCACCTCTTCTTGTCTGTATACAGGGCACTGCTGATGTTACTAAGGAAGCAGGTGTTGGCTCGCATGGTCGCACTCTCCGGACCTATTCCAACATCCATTGCAGGGTATTCGGTATGGATAGTAGTGTGCTAGCGTCAACACCTTCTCCCTCGTTCAGTAATGATAGTCTTGAAGAAACTCGCTCTTCCTTGGACAAAACTATCCAATGATGGTGAAAGGCGATCCAACTGTTGTTGACACAACATTACTACCATTTATGAGTAGCAACTATATCTATACCTCGGACATTGCTATGCTTCCCTACTGTGGCTATCACAATATGGGTATTGAAATAGGCCGCTTCAGCCTGGATGATCAGTCCTGCGTTGGTCTTGAGATTGACAGTAGTTGGCCCTTCCCAGAGAATCACTTCTGGTTCAAAGCAAGCGTTTCCAACGCCGACGAGTGGTTGAGCTGAAGTTCATTTCATCGCTTTCTTATTTGTTGTGTGAGAAAAAAACTTTACTAGAATGTTTTGTTGGAAATGATCTATAATCCAACATGTATCCTCATTGTCATTGTGGGTTGATGACTTGTTGTATGTAATCAATGGTACATTTGCATATGCGTCCATCAACTCACGCCTTCTAGTGGTGTCCATATGAACAGTGCTAGTGATTTTATTTGCAAAAATTAGATAGTGCTAGTGATGTTTAGCTACATATTTTGACAAATCGCAGTGTTACAAGGTTGACAAATGGCAATGTTACTAGATAAACAAATGTTAATCTATCCAGATTGACAAATGGCAACATACCCAATATGACAGATGCAAATCTTACCCAATTGTTTCTACGTGGTTGCACACGGGTCATCCAAAACAACCGTTTGCGTTGAAGGGATGCACGAATCCTGCACTGCAAATTTTCCCTTGACTTAAGGGGGAAGACCATATCTCTCACTTTACATACGGGTGTTCTACCTAAAACATTTGTGATCAAGAGCTGCACAAATCCTGCTCGGCACATTTTCCCTTGGCTTCCTGGGGAAGCTGTCGGTTTGCATACGGGTGTTCTGACTAAAACGTTTGCGATGAGTGTTTTATATTTGAAAACCATTGACGTTATTTTCAAAATAAAATTATTTGATAAGTCTGTACATTAAGAGAGAAAAATACAAGTTCGTTCAAACCATATCTTTCATTCAGTCACACTGCAAATTTATATTCATATGATCGAGAATTCGAGATATAGTATTAAACCCCAGAAAAACTATTTCTGGTGGCGGCGGAGGCAGCGTGCCGCGCCGTCGTTGTCGTCCTACGGGACGCCGTTGTTGAAGTCTTCAAGGCAGCACAAAATGTTCTTCACTTGTACATCAAACATCATGTCATCGCGCGATCGACGAGCGGGGCGCGGGAGGACGTCAACTGGCGCCGCTGAGAGGTAGCGGTCGACGGCAGCGTCCCATGCCGCTGAGGGGGGTGCGCGCACAGGCACGGGCGCGGCGGGTGCAGACAAATGCACGGGGACCGGCACCACGGTGGGCACGACGGGTGCAGCCAAACGCCCGACGCAACCGCATGCACACAAACATGCATGATCATGCGCCGGCCCCAAACACTGGCTGCGCAACTTATAAATTGACGGATGGAGTACTAGTTACAGTGATGCATATAATTAAGCAAAGGGATCGCACATGTCTGTATTGACTGGAAAGATAATGCAATAGCACAATAAGAATTAAGGCCACGATGATGTGATCGTAGTGGTGGTTACAAGAGGCAAGAAGAAAGATGCATCCATCAACGTACGACCTCCTCCTCCTCAACTCAGTGCGTCGGACCACCGACCGGCGGCTAAGGAGCGGTGGCTTTTGTGGCGAGGTCAAGGTGCTTCTCAGCAAAGGCGTCCAAGGCTTCCAGCTGGTTGAAGAAAGCCAACATCGTAGCGTCCTCACTAGCCTTGTAGATACCTATGTACACGATTCTCTCATGCACGTGGATGTGTAGGTCGATGAATTATTGCAGGGCGAGGCGCCTCACGGCGAGCGCGACCTCCAGGTGGACATTCTTCGTGGCGTCAGCGGGCAGTCGCAGGGCTACCAGTGCTTGAAAGAGGTTCCGACCATGGAGGTCGATTAGGGTGGCAGGCAATGAGGAGCCCGGGCGCGCGGGCTGGAGGAGTATGACGATGTCGTCCGCGAGCTTCTTGACAACGGTGAACTTGTTGGTGGTGGCAATGACCATCTAGTTGTACTGAGAATCGTAGCTGGCGTCGACGGCGACAATCCACCAACCGCTGGAGACGATCCTCGATGCCATGCCGCAGGCCAGCGTCGTGGACCATCTGGCATAGCCGCTGGCCGCTTGCGCACATCGCCGCCATGGGTCTAGAATGAGCACTTTTGCGCTTATTACTGTAGGTTCTTGGGTAAATGCTTAGGTATGTACGATGTGGTAGATGCATTGGAATGGAGGGCAGCCTTTACATGAGTGCAAATTGCATTGCATTCACATCGTGCAACCTCTTTTCCCGGTCCTCCTCCCATTACTTACCTCATGCATTCACACTATGCTAATTGAAATTTACGGAATACATGCCTACATTATATTGATGAACTGGAGCTAGTGCTATATCGCCCTAGGTTATAACTATCTCATGATGAATATCATCCAACAAGTCACCGATCCAATGCCTATGAATTTATCATATATTGTTCTTGATAAGTTACTACTGCTATCATCACTGTTATACTGGCTACAAAACTATTGCTATCGCTGTTACCGTTACTGTTATGGTTGCTACTAGTATCAAAACTATCATACTACTTTGCTACTGATCACTTTGCTGTAGATAATTAATCTCCAGATGTGGTTGAATTGACAACTCAGCTGCTAATACCTTCAAATATTCTTTGGCTCCCCTTGTGTCGAATCTATAAATTTGGGTTGAATACTCTACCCTCGAAAACTGTTGCGATCCCCTATACTTGTGGGTTATCAAGACCTTTTTCTGGCACTGTTGCTGGGGAGCATAGCTATATTTGTTGACTCACTTGGGATTATTGTCAATTTATCACTATGAAGAATCTGAAGGATGCTAAGACTAAGATTTTTCCCTCAAAGACAAGGGGTGGTAAGGAACTGCCATCCAGTTCTGCTTTAGATTCACCTTCTGTTATAAGTAAACTTGCAGTACCACCACATGCTATTAATTTTGATATGTCGCAAGTTATTGATGATGCTACTTCTGCTATGGATAATGCATATGATGATGCTAGTACCTTGCTTGATAATGATGATGTGCCACTTGGTGAATTTCTTGATAAACAAATTGCTAGAGTAATACAACATGATGTTGTTGAATCTGATGATGAGCTTGAAACTGAAAATCCTGAAACACCTGCTAGAACTACTCTTCCTAGATATGAATTACCTAAGGTACCGGAAGGTTATGTTATGAGTGAAGAAACAACTAGAGATTTTCTTGCTTGCAGAGATAGAGATGATCTAGAGAAATTATTATGCAAGTATAAAGAAAAATCTCTGAATGCTAGAATGAAATATGATCCTAAGTTTGATACTTCACCTATCTTTATTGATGATAAGGATTACGAATTCCCTGTCGACCCAGAGTTAATTACTTTGGTTGAATCTGATGCTTTCCATGGTTACGAAACTGAAACTGTTGTGGCACGTATTACTAAGTTGAATGACATGGTCACCCTTTTTACTCATGATGAGAAAACTCGCTACTACTTTATTCTCAAATTATTTCCATTCTCATTAAAGGGTGATGCTAAAGGTTGGTACAATACTCTTGCTCCTGGTTGTGTGCGTAGTACCCAGGATATGATTTATTACTTCTCTAAAAAAATATTTCCCTGCTCATAAGAAACAAACTGCTTTACATGAGATATTTAACTTTGTGCAAACTAAATAGGAGAGTCTCCCAAAAGCTTGGGGGAGGCTTTGCCAGTTACTTAATGCTTTGCTTGATCATCCTCTTAAGAAAAATGAAATACTTGATATCTTCTATAATGGACTAACCGATGCTTCTAGGGAATTCCTAGATAGTTGTGATGGTTGTGTTTTCAGGGAACGGACTGTTGGACAAGCTGAAGAATTATTGAATAATATATTGAAAAATTATGATGATTGGACTCTCTTCCTAAACCACCACCTAAACCCACTTCGAAGAAGAGGGGTATATTATATCTCAGTCCTGAAGATATGCAAGAGGCAAAGAAATGTATGAAGGAAAAAGGTATTAAAGCTGAGGATGTTAAAAATTTACCTCCTATTGAAGACATACATGGGCTTAATACAGCACCACCTCCTAAGGTGGTAGGGGTAAATTCTCTAATGAAGTTCAATGATAATGACAATCCTCACAATGTGCATCCTAACCAATGCCTTTATGAGTTTGAAAATTATATTAGAAAACAAGATCATTTCAATGCAAATGTTATGAAACAATTGAAATAGAATTCTAATATGATTGCTCGCTTAAGTGACTTGTTATTTAGAATCTCAAATGATGTTAGAGGTGTTGGAAAACATGCTTCTATGGTTCAAACTCAGTTAGAACAAGTTGCTAAATCACAAAGAGAATTGCTTGATGAAATGAATAATAATATACATGACTTTGCTGTTAGAATTGCAACTAGAGGAGGTAAAATGACTCAGGAACCACTTTATCCTGAGGGACACCCAAAAAGAATAGAACAATATTCACAAAGGTACAACATCACTACACCTAGTCCTTCTAAAAAGAAAAAGAAAAAGAAAAATGATAGGACTTTGCACACTTCTAGTGAACCTAAAATAGAGAAACCTCCTGACAATGATAATGAAACTTATATCTCACATGCTGAAATTCAGTCTGGTAACGAACACTCACCTAGTGATAATGAAAAAGATAATGCTGATGTTCATGAAAATACTCAACCAAATAATAAAGAACCAGACAATGATGTTGAGATAGAACCACCAGTTGATCTTGATAACCCACAAACTAAGAATAATATGTATGATAAAAGAGACTCCTTTCCTAGAAAACACAGTAAAAAAAGAACCGTGGGTTCAAAAACCTATGGCTTTTCCACCTAAGTAAACTAAAAAGAATGATGATGAAGAATTTGAATGATTTGTTGAAATGTTGAGGCTAGTCTTTTTGCGTACTCGCATGACTGATATCTTGAAAATGCCTCCTTATGCAAAGTATATGAAACACATCATTCATAACCCACAAGTATACGGGATCACTTGTAGCCTCTTTCGATAAGTAAGAGTGTCGAACCCAACGAGGAGCTCAAGGTAGAACAAATATTCCCTCAAGTTCTATCGACCACCGATACAACTCTACGCATGCTTAACGTTCGCTTTACCTAGAACAAGTATGAAACTAGAAGTATTTTGTAGGTGTTGTAGGCTAGGTTTGCAAGATAATGAAGAGCATGTAAATAAAAGCTAGAGGCTGTTTAGATAAACACACAAATAAATTAGTTTTAGTAGAGAGCTTGTTGTCACACAAGAAAGTTATTTGTCCCTAGGCAATCGATAACTAGACCGGCAATCATTATTGCAATTTTATTTGAGGGAGAGGCATAAGCTAACATACTTTCTCTCCTTGGATCATATGCACTTATGATTGGAACTCTAGCAAGCATCCACAAATACTAAAGATCATTAAGGTAAAACCCAACCATAGCATTAAAGTATCAAGTCCTCTTTATTCCCATACGCAAACAACCTACTTACTCGGGCATGTGCTTCTGTCACTCACGCCACCCACCATAAGCAAATCATGAACATATTGCTAACCCTACAATGGGGATCCCTCACGCTTGCACGACACGGAGAGCACCATAGGACAACACCAATAATAAAACATGCAACTCAAACCAATCACGATCATCAATTAACCCATAGGACAAAACGGATCTACTCAAACATCATAGGATAGCCATACATCATTGGGAAATAATATATAGCGTTGAGCACCATGTTTAAGTAGATATTACAGTGGGTAAAAGAGGGGTTACACCGCTGCATAGAGGGGGGAAGAGTTCGTGATGATGGCGGTGAAGTTGTTGGTGTAGATTGCGGTGATGATGATGGCCCCGGTGGCGTTCCGGCGCCACCGGAAGAGAAAGGGAGAGAGCCCCCCTTCTTCTTCTTCTTCTTCTTCTTCTTCCTTGACCTTCTCCCTAGATGGGAGAAGGGTTTCCCCTCTAGTCCATGGAATCCATGGCATGGGAGGGGCGAGAGCCCCTCCGAGATTGGATATGTCTCTCTGTCTCTCTCTATTTCTGCGTTTCAGATTCTGCCCTTTCACTATTTCTTAAATTCCCGGAGATCCGTAACTCGATTGGGCTGAATTTTGGACACGATTTTTATCCAGATATTAGCTTTCTTGCAGCGAAAGAAGGGTACCAACCGCCTTACGGGATGGCCACGAGGGCCCAAGGCGCGCCTGACCCCCTGGGGCGCGCCCCTACCTCGTGGCCCCCTCGGGCATCATCTCGCGTTGATTCTTCTTCCCAAAAATCACATATATTCCAAAAAATCTCCGTCGGTTTTTATCCCATTTGGACTCCGTTTGATATGGATTTTCTGCGAAACAAAAAACATGCAACAAACATGAACTGGCACTGGGCACTGGATCAATATGTTAGTCCCAAAAATAGTATAAAAAGTTGCCAAAAGTATATGAAAGTTGTATAATATTGGCATGGAACAATAAAAAATTATAGATACGACGGAGACGTATCAATCATCACAAATAAGAGAAAAATACCGGAAGCTAAAATCTCCAATATCCTTGCTAAATACACTTTTAAAGATGGAGTACCTAAAAACTTGAAGATCTGGGAATACCAACTATACCTTGCTCCATCAAAAATAATTATGTGAAAACTGCTTTTTGTGATTTAGGAGATGGTGTTAGTGTTATGCCTTTCTATTTATATAAAAGACTTGATTTGAATAAACTCACACCTACTAAAATATCTTTGCAAATGGCTAATAAATCCACTGCCTTACCTATCGGTATTTGTGAGGATGTGCCCGTTGTTGTTGCTAATGTTACTATTTTGACTGACTATGTTATACTTGAGATGCCCGAGGACGAGAACATGTCGATTATCCTTGGTAGACCCTTCTTGAATACTGTGGGGTCTGTTATTGATTGCAATAAAATCAAGGTCACTTTTTATATCAATGGTAATGAGCATACGGTGCACTTTCCGAAGAAACAATTCCAAGTGAATGGTATTAGTTTTATTGAAAAATCTCCGACAATCACTATTGGAAGTTTTCAAATACCTCTACCTATTGTCAAAAAGAAACATGAAATGCTTATAGTTGGGGACATTCATATCCCCATTGAGGCATGTTAGTGATTTATGCAAGTTCTTTGGTTTCATGCTAATCGAAAGTGGTTGTTAATAAGACTTGATCAACCTTATTAATGGATCATTTTTGAACGGTATGGAGTTGATGAATTTAGTAGGCACTACCTTCTGTCCCTACTTTTTGTTTTCTATTTTTATTAGTTAAATAAAATGCCATGCTTTGTCTGTTTTCGGAATTTCTCGTGCAATAAAAATATATCAGAGGGAGGTGCACCAGGTGGGCACAACCCACCTGGGTGCGCCAGGACCCCAGGCGCGCCCTGGTGGGTTGTGGTCCCCACGTGGGCCCCCTCACTTATATCTTTACACCACATCATCACCTACCTCCAGAAAAAATCCCCATAGCTCTCTCTCTCTCTCTCACGTGTTCTTGCTCTCAAGCCCGCGGATTTTGATCTCTTTGCTCGAAGCTCCATTTTCGAAACTGTTTTGGGGGATTGTTGCTTGGTATGTGACTCCACTGTTTGTGCAATTAGTTTTTGTTTTAGTGGTTTATATTTTGAATAATTAGCTACTCTTGGTGTTGCTGTAAATGAGCTTGCCTGTTGAATTCTTAGAGTTCTAAGTAGTTTGAATGCTTGCTACGGCCTCTATGTATCCCTATGAGTAGTTGGTATCACTTTTGTGAAGTTTCATTGAGAAAATTTTGTGGGCTAATAAATTTAATAAGTTTGTTCATAGGAAAACCATGAATATCTTTAGGAAGTTTGGCTCTAAGAATAACTCCAAGGGTGTTATTGGGGAGTCATCTGATAGTGATCTTCATCATCGGAGGTTGGCGGAAGTACGACCGTGCAAATGGCCACAGACCCCATTCCTGGAAGAGGCTGGAATCCTTCACGAGTTCACACAATATGCTGCTAATGCCAGCCTCACCAACTTCATCGCAGATGAGTGTGAACAGCACCAAATCCTCACAAACATCTTTGTTCAAAGTTTTACTTTCCTTCCTAGGAATAATTCTCCTGAAGTGAGTTTTGATTTATATGTTGAAAACCATCAGATACCACTTAATGAATTTTGTGACATATGCATGATCCCTTTTGATGGGAGCTTAGCCGAGCCTAGGCCGGCTGAGTTTGAGGCCTTTTATCGCACTTTGACACTGGGAGATGAGAGAGGGGTGTCAGCTATCACTGCTGCTGGGTTGCATTTTCCTGCTATTTATTATTTTGCTCTTTTCATTATAAAATACTTGCTTGCTATAGAGAAGGTGGGTGCACTCAGTTCACAAGACCTTGCTATTTTACCTCGTGCATTAGAGGGCGACAACACTTATAGCTTGGGAGCTATTGTGGCGCGTCGCCTCCACCTTAATAAATCCAAGGGTAAAATTCATGGTGGGATTTTTGCTACTCGTTTGACGGCTCACTTCAAGGTTGAGATACGCCCTCATGATTACCCTCTGACCAAGGTTTACCTAGACCGTGCTGCCATGAAACACCACCATTTTACTGATAATAAATCTCCTAACATTCCTATTCCATATAACCTGGTTTTTAGCATTGAATCTCATGATATTATTCCATTGCCTGCTCTTGCTTTCTTTGATTCTGTTGCCAGGGGCAGATATAGGATTATGCTGTTGGAAATATGCCCTAGAGGCAATAATAAATTAGTTATTATTATATTTCCTTGTTCATGATAATCGTTTATTATCCATGCTAGAATTGTATTGATAGGAAACTCAGATACATGTGTGGATACATAGACAACACCATGTCCCTAGTAAGCCTCTAGTTCACTAGCTCGTTGATCAATAGATGGTTACGGTTTCCTGACCATGGACATTGGATGTCGTTGATAACGGGATCACATCATTAGGAGAATGATGTGATGGACAAGACCCAATCCTAAACATAGCATAAGATCGTATAGTTCGTTTGCTAGAGTTTTTCCAATGTCAAGTATCTTTTCCTTAGACCATGAGATCGTGTAACTCCCGGATACCGTAGGAGTGCTTTGGGTGTACCAAACGTCACAACGTAACTAGGTGACTATAAAGGTATACTACGGGTATCTCCGAAAGTGTCTGTTGGGTTGACACGGATCAAGACTGGGATTTGTCACTCCGTATGACGAAGAGGTATCACTGGGCCCACTCGGTAATACATCATCATTATGAGCTCAAAGTAACCAAGTGTCTGGTCACGGGATCATGCATTATGGTACGAGTAAAGTGACTTGCCGGTAACGAGATTGAACGAGGTATTGGGATACCGATGATCGAATCTCGGGCAAGTAACATACCGATTGACGAAGGGAATTGTATACGGGGTTGCTTGAATCCTCGACATCGTAGTTCATCCGATGAGAACATCGACGAGCATGTGGGAGCCAACATGGGTATCCAGATCCCACTATTGTTTATTGACCGGAGAGTGATCTCGGTCATGTCTACATGTCTCCCGAACCCGTAGGGTCTACATACTTAAGGTTCGGTGACGCTAGGGTTGTAGGGATATGTATATGCAGTAACCCGAATGTTGTTTCGAGTCCCGGATGAGATCCCGGACGTCACGAGGAGTTCCGAAATGGTCCGGAGGTAAATAATTATATATAGGAAGTCCTATTTCGGTCGTCGGGACAAGTTTCGGGGTCACCGGTATTGTACCGGGACCACCGGAAGGGTCCCGGGGGTCCACCGGGTGGGGCCACCTGCCCCGGGGGCCACATGGGCTGTAGGGATGTGCGCCTTGGCCTATGTGAGCCAAGGGCACCAGCCCCAATAGGCCCATGCGCCAAGAGACCAAGAAAGGAAAAGTCCAAAAGGGGGAAGGCACCTCCTAGGTGCCTTGGGGAGGAGGGATTCCTCCCTTGGCCGCCGGCCCCCTAGGAGATTGCATGTCCTAGGGCCGGCGCCCCCCTAGGCTCCCTATATATAGTGGGGGAAGGAGGGCCTCTCACCCCACGCCTTTGGTGCCTCCCTCTCCCTCTCCAACACATCCTCCTCCTCCATAGAGCTTGGCGAAGCCCTGCCGGAGTACTGCAGCTCCATCACCACCACGCCGTCGTGCTGCTGCTAGAGCCATCTTCCTCAACCTCTCCTCCCCCTTGCTGGATCAAGAAGGAGGAGACATTATGCTGACCGTACGTGTGTTGAACGCGGAGGTGCCGTCCGTTCGGCGCTAGGATCTCCGGTGATTTGGATCACGTCGAGTACGCCTTCCTCATCCCCGTTCTTTGAACGCTTCCGCGCACGATCTACAAGGGTATGTAGATCCACTCCTCCCTCGTTGCTAGATGACACCATAGATTGATCCTGGTGATACATAGGAAAATTTTGAATTATTGCTACGTTCCCCAACAGTGGCATCATGAGCTAGGTCTATTGCGTAGATTCTATGCACGAGTAGAACACAAAGTAGTTGTGGGCGTTGATTTTGTTCAATATGCTTACCGTTACTAGTCCAATCTTGATTCGGCGGCATTGTGGGATGAAGCGTCCCGGACCGACCTTACATGTACTCTTACGTGAGACTGGTTCCACCGACTGACATGCACTAGTTGCATAAGGTGGCTAGCGGGTGTCTGTCTCTCCCACTTTAGTCGGATCGGATTCGATGAAAAGGGTCCTTATGAAGGGTAAATAGCAATTGGCATATCACGTTGTGTTTTTTGCCTAGGTAAGAAACGTTCTTGCTAGAAACCCATAGCAGCCACGTAAAACATGCAAACAACAATTAGAGGACGTCTAACTTGTTTTTGCAGGGTATGCTATGTGATGTGATATGGCCAAAGGATGCGATGAATGATATATGTGATGTATGAGATGATCATGTTCTTGTAATAGGAATCACGACTTGCATGTCGATGAGTATGACAACCGGCAGGAGCCATAGGAATTCTCTTAATTTATTTATGACCTACGTGTCAACATAAACGTCATGTAATTACTTTACTTTATTGCTAACCGTTAGCTGTAGTAGTAGAAGTAATAGTTGGCGAGGCAACTTCATGAAGACACGATGATGGAGATCATGATGATGGAGATCATGGTGTCATGCCGGTGACGATGATGATCATGGAGCCCTGAAGATGAAGATCAAAAGGAGCAATATGATATTGGCCATATCATGTCACTATTTGATTGCATGTGATGTTTATCATGTTTATACATCTTATTTTCTTAGAACGACGGTAGTAAATAAGATGATCCCTCACCAAAATTTCAAGAAGGTGTTCCCCCTAACTATGCACCATTGCGAAAGTTTGTCGTTTCGAAGCACCACGTGATGATCGGGTGTGATAGATTCTTACATTCGAATACAACGGGTGTTGACGAGCCTAGCATGTACAGACATGGCCTCGGAACACATGCGAAACACTTAGGTTAACTTGACGAGCCTAGCATGTACAGACATGGCCTCGGAACACAAGAGACCGAAAGGTCGAGCATGAGTCGTATGGTAGATACGATCAACATGAGGATGTTCACTGATGTTGACTAGTCCGTCTCACGTGATGATCTAACACGGCCTAGTTGACTCGGATCATGTAATCACTTAGATGACTAGAGGGATGTCTATCTGAGTGGGAGTTCATAAGATGAACTTAATTATCCTGAACGTAGTCAAAAGATCTTCGCAAATTATGTCGTAGCTCGCGCTTTAGTTCTACTGTTTAGATATGTTCCTAGAGAAAATTTAGTTGAAAGTTGGTAGTAGCAATTATGCGGACTAGGTCCGTAAACTGAGGATTGTCCTCATTGCTTCATAGAAGGCTTATGTCCTTAATGCACCGCTCAGTGTGCTGAACCTCGAACGTCGTCTGTGGATGTTGCGAACATCTGACATACACATTTTGATAACTACATGATAGTTCAGTTAAACGGTTTAGAATTGAGGCACCAAAGACGTTTTTGAAACGTCGCGAAACATATGAGATGTTTCGAGGGCTGAAATTGGGATTTCAGGCTCGTGCCCACGTCAAGAGGTATAAGACCTCCGATGATTTTCATAGCCTGCAAACTAAGGGAGAAAAGCTCAATTGTTGAGCTTGTGCTCAGATTGTCTGAGCACAACAATCATTTGAATCAAGTGGGAGTTGATCTTCCAGATGAGAAAGTGATGTTTCTCCGAAGTCATTACCACCAAGCTGCTAGAGCTTCGTGATGAACTATAATATCTCAGGGACATATATGATGATCCTTGAGATATTTGCGATGTTTGACACCACAAAAGTAGAAATCAAGGAGCATCAATTGTTGATGGTTGGTGAAACCACTAGTTACAAGAAGGGCAAGGGAACGAAGGGATACTTCATGAAACGGCAATTCAGCTGCTGCTCTAGTGAAGAAACCCAAGGTTGAACCCAAACCCGAGACTAAGTGCTTCTGTAATAAGGGGAACGGCCACTGGAGCAGAATTACCCTAGATACTTGGTAGATGAGAAGGCTGGCAAGGTCGATAGAAGTATATTGGATATACATTGTGTTGATGTGTACTTTACTAGTACTCCTAGTAGCACCAGGGTATTAGATACCGGTTCGGTTGCTAAGTGTTAGTAACTCGAAATAAAAGCTACGGAATAAACGGAGACTAGCTGAAGGTGAGCTGACAATATGTGTTGGAAGTGTTTCCAATGTTGATATGATCAAGAATCGCACGCTCCCTCTACCATCGAGATTGGTGTTTGCGTTGAGCATAGACATGATTGGATTATGTCTATCGCAATACGGTTATTCATTTAAGGAGAATAACGGTTACTCTGTTTATTTGAATAATACCTTCAATGGTCTTGCACCTAAAATGAATGGTTCATTGAATCTCGATCATAGTGATACACATGTTCATGCCAAAAGATATAAGATAGTATTGATAGTACCACCTACTTGTGGCACTGCCACTTAAGTCATATCGGTATAAAACGCATGAAGAGGCTCCATGTTGATGGATCTTTGGACTCACTCATTTTGAAAAGTTTGAGACATGCGAACCATGTCTATTGGTGTATATGCATGAAGAAACTCCATGCAAATGGATCGTTTGGACTCACTTGATTTTGAATCACTTGAGACATGCAAATCATACCACATGGGCAAGATGACTAAAAGCCTCGTTTTCAGTAAAATGGAACTAGAAAGCAACTTGTTGGAAGAAATACATTTTGATGTGTGCAGTCCAATGAGTGCTGAGGCATGTAGTGGATATCGTTATGTTCTTACTCCACAGATGATTTGAGTAGATGTTGAGTACGTTTACTTGATAAATCACGAGTCTGAATTATTGAAAGGTTCAAGTAATTTCAGGGTGAAGTCGAAAGATCGTCGTGACAAGAGGATAAAAAATCTATGATATGATCATAGAGATGAATATCTGAATTACGAGTTTGGCACAGAATTAAGACATTGTGGAAATTGTTTCACAACTAATACAGCCTGGAACACCATAGTGTGATGGTGTGTCCGAACATCATAACTGCACCCTATTGGATATGATGCATACCATGATGTCTCTTATCGAATTACCACGATAGTTTATGGGTTAGGCATTAGAGACAACCACATTCACTTTAAATAGGGCACCACGTAATTCCGATGAGATGACACCGTATGAACTATGGTTTAGAGAAAACCTAAGCTGTCATTTCTTAAAAGTTTGGGGCTGCGACGCTTATGTGAAAAAGTTTCAGGCTGATAAGCTCGAACCCAAAGCGGATAAATGCATCTTCATAGGACACCCAAAACAGTTGGGTATACCTCCTGTCTCAGATCCGAAAGCAATAAGGGATTGTTTCTAGAGTCGGGTCCTTTATCGAGGAAAAGTTTCTGTCGAAAGAATTGAGTGGGAAGATGGTGAAGACTTGATGGGGTTATTGAACCGTCTCTTCAACTAGTGTGTGACAGGGCACAGGGAGTTGTTCCTGTGGCACCTACACCAATTGAAGTGGAAGGTTATGATAGTGATCATGAAACTTCAGATCAAGTCACTACCAAACCTCGTGGGATGACAAGGATGCGTACTACTTCAGAGTGGTACGTAATCCTGTCTTGGAAGTCATGTTGCTAGACAACAATGAACCTACGAGCTATGGAGAAGCGATAGTGGGCCCGGATTCCGATAAATGGCTCAAGGCCATAAAATCCGAGAGAGGATCCATGTATGGAAACAAAGTGTAGACTTTGACAGAACAGCTCGATGGTCGTGAGGCTGTTGAGTACAGATGGATTTTAAAAGGAAGACTGACAATGATGGTAAATGTCACCATTAAGAAAGCTCGACTTGTCGTTAAGATTTTTTCCAACAAGTTCAAGGAGTTGACTACGATGAGACTTTCTCACTCGTAGTGATGCTAAGAGTTTATTGGAATTATATTAGCGATTACTGCATTATTTATGAAATCTTGCAGATAGGATGTCAAAACATTGTTTCCTCGACGTTTTTTTTGAGGAAAGGTTGTATGTGATACAAACCGGAAGGTTTTGTCAATCCTGAAAGATGCTAATAAGTATGCAAAGCTCCAGCAATCCTTCTAGGGACTGGAGTAAGCATCTCGGAGTTGGAATGCATGCTTTGACGATGATCAAAGATTTTGGGTTTATACAAAGTTTATGAGAAACTTGTATTTCCAAAGAAGTGAGTGGGAGCACTATAGAATTTCTGATGGATATATGTTGTTGACATATTGTTGATCAGAAATGACGTAGAATTTCTGGAAAGCATATAGGGTTATTTGGAAAGTGTTTTTCAATGGAAAGCCTGGATTAAACTACTTGAACATTGAGCATCAAGATCTATAAGTATAGATCAAAACGCTTAATGGTACTTTCAAATGAGCACATACCTTGACATGATCTTGAAGGTGTTCAAGATGGATCAGTCAAAGAAGGAGTTCTTGCCTGAGTTGTAAGGTATGAAGTTAAGACTTAAAGCTCGACCACGGCACAATAGAGAGAAAGGACGAAGGTCGTCCCCTATGCTTAAGACATAGGCCCTACAGTATGCTATGCTGTGTACCGCACCTGAAATGTGCCTTGCCATGAGTCAGTCAAGGGGTACAAGAGTGATCCAAGAATGGATCACAAGACAGCGGTCAAAGTTATCCTTAGTAACTAGTGGACTAAGGAATTTTCTCGATTATGGAGGTGGTAAAAGAGTTCGTCGTAAAGGGTTACGCCGATGCAAACTTTGACACTAATTCAGATTATTCTGAGTAGTAAACTGGATTCGTATAGTAGAACAGTTATTTGGAATAGCTCCAAATGTAGCGTAGTAGTTGCATCTACAAGATGACATAGAAATTTGCGAAGTACATACGGATCTGAAAGAGTAAGACCCGTTGACTATAAAATCTCTCACAAGCATAACATGATCAAACCCAGAACTCATCGAGTGTTAATCACATGGTAATGTGAACTAGATTATTGACTCTAGTAAACTCTTTGGGTGTTAGTCACATGGGGATGTGACCTTAAGTGTTAGTCACATAGCGATGTGAACTGGATTATTGACTCTAGTGCAAGTGGGAGACTGTTGGAAATAATCCCTAGAGGCAATAATAAATTAGTTATTATTATATTTCCTTGTTCATGATAATCGTTTATTATCCATGCTAGAATTGTATTGATAGGAAACTCAGATACATGTGTGGATACATAGACAACATGTCTCTAGTAAGCCTCTAGTTGACTAGCTCATTGATCAATAGATGGTTACGGTTTCCTGACCATGGACATTGGATGTTGTTGATAACGGGATCACATCATTAGGAGAATGATGTGATGGACAAGACCCAATCCTAAACATAGCATAAGATCGTATAGTTCGTTTGCTAGAGTTTTTCCAATGTCAAGTATCTTTTCCTTAGACCATGAGATCATGTAACTCCCGGATACCGTAGGAGTGCTTTGGGTGTACCAAACGTCACAACGTAACTGGGTGACTATAAAGGTATACTACGGGTATCTCCGAAAGTGTCTGTTGGGTTGACACGGATCAAGACTGGGATTTGTCACTCCGTATGACGAAGAGGTATCACTGGGCCCACTCGGTAATACATCATCATTATGAGCTCAAAGTAACCAAGTGTCTGGTCATGGGATCATGCATTACGGTACGAGTAAAGTGACTTGCCGGTAACGAGATTGAACGAGGTATTGGGATACCGACGATCGAATCTCGGGCAAGTAACATACCGATTGACGAAGGGAATTGTATACGGGGTTGCTTGAATCCTCGACATCGTGGTTCATCCGATGAGATCATCGAGGAGCATGTGGGAGCCAACATGGGTATCCAGATCCCACTGTTGATTATTGACCGGAGAGTGATCTTGGTCATGTCTACATGTCTCCCGAACCCGTAGGGTCTACACACTTAAGGTTCGGTGACGCTAGGGTTGTAGGGATATGTATATGCAGTAACCCTAATGTTGTTCGGAGTCCCGGATGAGATCCCGGACGTCGTGAGGAGTTCCGGAATGGTCCGGAGGTAAAGAATTATATATAGGAAGTCCTATTTCGGTCGTCGGGACAAGTTTCGGGGTCACCGGTATTGTACCGGGACCACCGGAAGGGTCCCGGGGGTCCACCGGGTGGGGCCACCTGCCCCGGGGGGCCACATGGGCTGTAGGGATGTGCGCCTTGGCCTATGTGGGCCAAGGGCACCAGCCCCAATAGGCCCATGCGCTAAGAGACCAAGAAAGAAAGAGTCCTAAAGGGGGAAGGCACCTCCTAGGTGCCTTGGCGAGGAGGGATTCCTCCCTTGGCCGCCGCCCCCCTAGGAGATTGCATCTCCTAGGGCCGGCGCCCCCCTAGGCTCCCTATATATAGTGGGGGAAGGAGGGCCTCTCACCCCACGCCTTTGGTGCCTCCCTCTCCCTCTCCAACACATCCTCCTCCTCCATAGAGCTTGGCGAAGCCCTGCCGGAGTACTGCAGCTCCATCACCACCACGCCGTCGTGCTGCTGCTGGAGCCATCTTCCTCAACCTCTCCTCCCCCTTGCTGGATCAAGAAGGAGGAGACGTTACGCTAACCGTATGTGTGTTGAACGCGGAGGTGCCGTCCGTTCGGCGCTAGGATCTCCGGTGATTTGGATCACGTCGAGTACGCCTTCCTCATCCCCGTTCTTTGAACGCTTTCGCGCGCGATCTACAAGGGTATGTTGATCCACTCCTCCCTCGTTGCTAGATGACTCCATAGATTGATCCTGGTGACACGTTGGAAAATTTTGAATTATTGCTACGTTCCCCAACAGTGGCATCATGAGCTAGGTCTATTGCGTAGATTCTATGCACGAGTAGAACACAAAGTAGTTGTGGGCGTTGATTTTGTTCAATATGCTTACCGTTAGTAGTCCAATCTTGATTCGGCGGCATTGTGGGATGAAGCGGCCCGGACCGACCTTACACGTACTCTTACGTGAGACTGGTTCCACCGACTGACATGCACTAGTTGCATAAGGTGGCTAGCGGGTGTCTGTCTCTCCCACTTTAGTCGGATCGGATTTGATGAAAAGGGTCCTTATGAAGGGTAAATAGCAATTGGCATATCATGTTGTGGTCTTTGCGTAGGTAAGAAACGTTCTTGCTAGAAACCCATAGCAGCCACGTAAAACATGCAAACAACAATTAGAGGACGTCTAACTTGTTTTTGCACGGTATGCTATGTGATGTGATATGGCCAAATGATGCGATGAATGATATATGTGATGTATGAGATGATCATGTTCTTGTAATAGGAATCACGACTTACATGTCGATGAGTATGACAACCGGCAGGAGCCATAGGAGTTCTCTTAATTTAATTTATGACCTGCGTGTCAACATAAACGTCATGTAATTACTTTACTTTATTGCTAACCGTTAGCTGTAGTAGTAGAAGTAATAGTTGGCGAGGCAACTTCATGAATACACGATGATGGAGATCATGATGATGGAGATCATGGTGTCATGCCGGTGACGATGATGATCATGGAGCCCTGAAGATGAAGATCAAAAGGAGCAATATGATATTGGCCATATCATGTCACTGTTTGATTGCATGTGATGTTTATCATGTTTATACATCTTATTTGCTTAGAACGACGGTAGTAAATAAGATGATCCCTCACTAAAATTTCAAGAAGGTGTTCCCCCTAACTGTGCACCGTTGCGAAAGTTCGTCGTTTTGAAGCACCACGTGATGATCGGGTGTGATAGATTCTTACGTTCGAATACAACGGGTGTTGACGAGCCTAGCATGTACAGACATGGCCTCGGAACACATGCGAAACACTTAGGTTAACTTGACGAGCCTAGCATGTACAGACATGGCCTCGGAACACAAGAGACCGAAAGGTCGAGCATGAGGCGTATGGTAGATATGATCAACATGAGGATGTTCACCGATGTTGACTAGTCCGTCTCACGTGATGATCGGACACGGCCTAGTTGAATTGGATCATGTAATCACTTAAGTGACTAGAGGGATGTCTATCTGAGTGGGAGTTCATAAGATGAACTTAATTATCCTGAACGTAGTCAAAAGATCTTCGCAAATTATGTCGTAGCTCGCGCTTTAGTTCTACTGTTTAGATATGTTCCTAGAGAAAATTTAGTTGAAAGTTGGTAGTAGCAATTATGCGGACTAGGTCCGTAAACTGAGGATTGTCCTCATTGCTTCCTAGAAGGCTTATGTCCTTAATGCACCGCTCAGTGTGCTGAACCTCGAACGTCGTCTGTGGATGTTGCGAACATCTGACATACACATTTTGATAACTACATGATAGTTCAGTTAAACAGTTTAGAATTGAGGCACCAAAGACGTTTTTGAAACGTCGCGAAACATATGAGATGTTTCGAGGGCTGAAATTGGGATTTCAGGCTCGTGCCCACGTCAAGAGGTATAAGACCTCCGATGATTTTCATAGCCTGCAAACTAAGGGAGAAAAGCTCAATTGTTGAGCTTGTGTTCAGATTGTCTGAGCACAACAATCATTTGAATCAAGTGGGAGTTGATCTTCCAGATGAGAAAGTGATGTTTCTCCAAGTCATTACCACCAAGCTGCTAGAGCTTCGTGATGAACTATAATATATCAGGGACATATATGATGATCCTTGAGATATTCGCGATGTTTGACACCACAAAAGTAGAAATCAAGGAGCATCAATTGTTGATGGTTGGTGAAACCACTAGTTTCAAGAAGGGCAAGGGCACGAAGGGATACTTCATGAAACGGCAATTCAGCTGCTGCTCTAGTGAAGAAACCCAAGGTTGAACCCAAACCCGAGACTAAGTGCTTCTGTAATAAGGGGAACAACCACTAGAGCAGAATTACCCTAGATACCTGGTAGATGAGAAGGCTGGCAAGGTCGATAGAAGTATATTGGATATACATTGTGTTGATGTGTACTTTACTAGTACTCCTAGTAGCACCAGGGTATTAGATACCGGTTCGGTTGCTAAGTGTTAGTAACTCGAAATAAAAGCTACAGAATAAACGGAGACTAGTTGAAGGTGAGCTGACAATATGTGTTGGAAGTGTTTCCAATGTTGATATGATCAAGAATCGCACGCTCCCTCTACCATCGAGATTGGTGTTTGCGTTGAGCATAGACATGATTGGATTATGTCTATCGCAATACGGTTATTCATTTAAGGAGAATAACGGTTACTCTGTTTATTTGAATAATACCTTCAATGGTCTTGCACCTAAAATGAATGGTTCATTGAATCTCGATCATAGTGATACACATGTTCATGCCAAAAGATATAAGATAGTATTGATAGTACCACCTACTTGTGGCACTGCCACTTAAGTCATATCGGTATAAAACGCATGAAGAGGCTCCATGTTGATGGATCTTTGGACTCACTCATTTTGAAAAGTTTGAGACATGTGAACCATGTCTATTGGTGTATATGCATGAAGAAACTCCATGCAAATGGATCATTTGGACTCACTTGATTTTGAATCACTTGAGACATGCAAATCATACCACATGGGCAAGATGACTGAAAGCCTCGTTTTCAGTAAAATGGAACTAGAAAGCAAATTGTTGGAAGAAATACATTTTGATGTGTGCAGTCCAATGAGTGCTGAGGCGTGTAGTGGATACCGTTATGTCCTTACCCCACAGATGATTTGACTAGATGTTGAGTACATTTACTTGATAAATCACGAGTCTGAATTATTGAAAGGTTCAAGTAATTTCAGGATGAAGTCGAAAGATCGTCGTGACAAGAGGATAAAATATCTATGATATGATCATAGAGATGAATATCTGAATTACGAGTTTGGCACAGAATTAAGACATTGTGGAAATTGTTTCACAACTAATACAGCCTGGAACACCATAGTGTGATGGTGTGTCCGAACATCATAACTGCACCCTATTGTATATGATGCATACCATGATGTCTCTTATCGAATTACCACGATAGTTTATGGGTTAGGCATTAGAGACAACCACATTCACTTTAAATAGGGCACCACGTAATTCCGATGAGATGACACCGTATGAACTATGGTTTAGAGAAAACCTAAGCTGTCATTTCTTAAACGTTTGGGGCTGCGACGCTTATGTGAAAAAGTTTCAGGCTGATAAGCTCGAACCCAAAGCGGATAAATGCATCTTCATAGGACACCCAAAACAGTTGGGTATACCTCCTGTCTCAGATCCGAAAGCAATAAGGGATTGTTTCTAGAATCAGGTCCTTTCTCGAGGAAAAGTTTCTCTCGAAAGAATTGAGTGGGAAGATGGTGAAGACTTGATGAGGTTATTGAACCGTCTCTTCAACTAGTGTGTGACAGGGCACTGGGAGTTGTTCCTGTGGCACCTACACCAATTGAAGTGGAAGCTTATGATAGTGATCATGAAACTTGAGATCAAGTCGCTACCAAACCTCGTGGGATGACAAGGATGCGTACTACTTCAGAGTGGTACGTAATCCTGTCTTGGAAGTCATGTTGCTAGACAACAATGAACCTACGAGCTATGGAGAAGCGATGGTGGGCCCGGATTCCGATAAATGGCTCGAGGCCATAAAATCCGAGAGAGGATCCATGTATGGAAACAAAGTGTAGACTTCGACAGAATAGCTCGATGGTCGTGAGGCTGTTGAGTACAGATGGATTTTAAAAGGAAGACGGACAATGATGGTAAATGTCACCATTAAGAAAGCTCGACTTGTCGTTAAGATGTTTTCCGACAAGTTCAAGGAGTTGACTACGATGAGTCTTTCTCACTCGTAGCGATGCTAAGAGTCTATTGGAATTATATTAGCGATTACTGCATTATTTATGAAATCTTGCAGATAGGATGTCAAAACATTGTTTCCTCGATGTTTTTTTGAGGAAAGGTTGTATGTGATACAAACCGGAAGGTTTTGTCAATCCTGAAAGATGCTAATAAGTATGCAAAGCTCCAGCAATCCTTCTAGGGACTGGAGTAAGCATCTCGGAGTTGGAATGCATGCTTTGACGATGATCAAAGATTTTGGGTTTATACAAAGTTTATGAGAAACTTGTATTTCCAAAAAAGTGAGTGGGAGCACTATAGAATTTCTGATGGATATATGTTTTTGACATATTGTTGATCAGAAATGACGTAGAATTTCTGGAAAGCATATAGGGTTATTTGGAAAGTGTTTTTCAATGGAAAGCCTGGATTAAACTACTTGAACATTGAGCATCAAGATCTATAAGGATAGATCAAAACGCTTAATGGTACTTTCAAATGAGCACATACCTTGACATGATCTTGAAGGTGTTCAAGATGGATCAGTCAAAGAAGGAGTTCTTGCCTGAGTTGTAAGGTATGAAGTTAAGACTTAAAGCTCGACCACGGCAGAATAGAGAGAAAGGACGAAGGTCGTCCCCTATGCTTAAGACATAGGCCCTACAGTGTGCTATGTTGTGTACCGCACCTGAAATGTGCCTTGCCATGAGTCAGTCAAGGGGTACAAGAGTGATCCAAGAATGGATCACAAGACAGCGGTCAAAGTTATCCTTAGTAACTAGTGGACTAAGGAATTTTCTCAATTATGGAGGTGGTAAAAGAGTTTGTCGTAAAGGGTTACGCCGATGCAAACTTTGACACTAATCCAGATTATTCTGAGTAGTAAACTGGATTCGTATAGTAGAATAGTTATTTGGAATAGCTCCAAATGTAGCGTAGTAGTTGCATCTACAAGATGACATAGAAATTTGCGAAGTACATACGGATCTGAAAGATTCAGACCCGTTGACTATAACATCTCTCACAAGCATAACATGATCAAACCCAGAACTCATCGAGTGTTAATCACATGGTAATGTGAACTAGATTATTGACTCTAGTAAACTCTTTGGGTGTTAGTCACATGGGGATGTGACCTTAAGTGTTAGTCACATAGCGATGTGAACTGGATTATTGACTCTAGTGCAAGTGGGAGACTGTTGGAAATATGCCCTAGAGGCAATAATAAATTAGTTATTATTATATTTCCTTGTTCATGATAATCGTTTATTATCCATGCTAGAATTGTATTGATAGGAAACTCAGATACATGTGTGGATACATAGACAACACCATGTCCCTAGTAAGCCTCTAGTTGACTAGCTCGTTGATCAATAGATGGTTACGGTTTCCTGACCATGGACATTGGATGTCGTTGATAACGGGATCACATCATTAGGAGAATGATGTGATGGACAAGACCCAATCCTAAACATAGCATAAGATCGTATAGTTCGTTTGCTAGAGTTTTTCCAATGTCAAGTATCTTTTCCTTAGACCATGAGATCGTGTAACTCCCGAATACCATAGGAGTGCTTTGGGTGTACCAAACGTCACAACGTAACTGGGTGACTATAAAGGTATACTACGGGTATCTCCGAAAGTGTCTGTTGGGTTGACACGGATCAAGACTGGGATTTGTCACTCCGTATGACGGAGAGGTATCACTGGGCCCACTCGGTAATACATCATCATTATGAGCTCAAAGTAACCAAGTGTCTGGTCACGGGATCATGCATTACGGTACGAGTAAAGTGACTTGCCGGTAACGAGATTGAACGAGGTATTGGGATACCGACAATCGAATCTTGGGCAAGTAACATACCGATTGACGAAGGGAATTGTATACGGGGTTGCTTGAATCCTGGACATCATGGTTCATCCGATGAGATCATCGAGGAGCATGTGGGAGCCAACATGGGTATCTAGATCCCGCTGTTGGTAATTGACCGGAGAGTGATCTCGGTCATGTCTACATGTCTCCCGAACCCGTAGGGTCTACACACTTAAGGTTCAGTGACGCTAGGGTTGTAGGGATATGTATATGAAGTAACCCGAATGTTGTTCGGAGTCCCGGATGAGATCCTGGACGTCACGAGGAGTTCCGGAATGGTCCGGAGGTAAATATTTATATATAGGAAGTCCTATTTCGGTCGTCGGGACAAGTTTCGGGGTCACCGGTATTGTACCGGGACCACTGGAAGGGTCCCGGGGGTCCACCGGGTGGGGCCACCTGCCCCGGGGGGCCACATGGGCTGTAGGTATGTGCGCCTTGGCCTATGTGGGCCAAGGGCACCAGCCCCAATAGGCCCATGCGCCAAGAGACCAAGAAAGGAAGAGTCCTAAAGGGGGAAGGCACCTCCTAGGTGCCTTGGGTAGGAGGGATTCCCCCCTTGGCCGCCGCCCCCTAGGAGATTGCATCTCCTAGGGCCGGCGCCCCCCCTAGGCTCCCTATATATAGTGGGGGAAGGAGGGCCTCTCACCCCACGCCTTTGGTGCCTCCCTCTCCCTCTCCAACACATCCTCCTCCTCCATAGAGCTTGGCGAAGCCCTGCCGGAGTACTGCAGCTCCATCACCACCACGCCGTCGTGCTGCTGCTGGATCCATCTTCCTCAACCTCTCCTCCCCCTTGCTGGATCAAGAAGGAGGAGACGTTACGCTGACCGTACGTGTGTTGAACGCGGAGGAGTCGTCCGTTCGGCGCTAGGATCTCCGGTGATTTGGATCACGTCGAGTACGCCTTCCTCATCCCCGTTCTTTGAACGCTTCCGCACGCGATCTACAAGGGTATGTAGATCCACTCCTCCCTTGTTGCTAGATGACTCCATAGATTCATCCTGGTGACACGTAGGAAAATTTTGAATTATTGCTACGTTCCCCAACATATGCCTATCGACATCATCGGCTACCGGAATGCTCAGGCTGTTGCAGAGGCAGTGGAGGAGCCTCAGAAGTGGGATCAGTGGATGCCCGCTCCTCAGTACCCCTGTCGGTGTCAAAATCGGTGGATCTCGGGTAGGGGGTCCCGAACTGTGCGTCTAGGATCGATGGTAACATGAGACAGGGGACACAATGTTTACCCAGGTTCGGGCCCTCTCTATGGAGGTAATACCCTACGTCCTGCTTGATTGATATTGATGAATATGGGTGTTACCAGAGTTGATCTACCACGAGATCGTAATGGCTAAACCCTAGGAGTCTAACCTGTATGAATATGGTAATGAATATGTCCTTTCCGAACTAACCCCTCCAGTTTATATAGACATCAGGGGGATCTAGGGTTTACATAGAGTCGGTTACATAAGAAGGAATCTTCATAGTCGGTCGCCAAGCTTGCCTTCCACGCCAAGGAGAGTCCAATCCGGACTCAGGTATAGTCTTCGGCCTTCATGTCTTCACAACCCATCAGTCTGGCCCATGGATAACAGGCCGGACGCCCGAGGACCCCTTAGTCTAGGACTCCCTCAGTAGCCCCCGAACCAGTCTTCAATAGCGAGGTGTTAGGCACACAAATTGTCTTCGGCATTGCAAGGCGGGTTCCTCCTTTAGTGATCTCCAAGTGATGTATTCGGCCATTGATTCCATTTTACTCCCTCAGCTTCTACGCGTTAAATAACTTTGCCTCCCACGTGTCAAGCGAAGGCGGAAGGTCAGTGTAATTTTGCAGATAACACCCCGCCCATGCAAGGGAGAGCGCATATTAAAGAGATCGGATCCTAGATCCATTCGGCACCATATAGAGGAAATCCCTGGAAACGTCTTCGGAGAAACCATTCCAGCATGGCTAGCGTCCCCAGCTCCTCCACCCATTCCGGCCCAGAGAAAGGCCAGTGGGAGAGGTGTTCAGTGTCCCACAGTTAATTGACGGAGCTGCAGACGCATGAATTTCTTCCCCCCGCGGATCTAGTTCCTGTTCGAGCGGGCCTAGATTCCTTCAACGGTGAGATTCAGGTGGAGGACTTCCCCAATCCATCCGGGGAGAGCGAGTATGTTTCGTCCCCTACCTACTAAGGGGCGTTGGATTTCCCATTCATCCATTCCTCTGAGGACTTATAGAATACTATGGCCTCCAGTTGTACAACTTCACCCCTGCCTCTGTTCTGCACATCGCGGGTTACGTTGCTTTATGTGAATTATTCCTGGGTATCGAGGCTCATTTCAAGCTATGGAGGAAGTTGTTCTGTCTTGTCCCATGTAATCACAAGGGGTCCATATTTTAAGTGGGTGAGCCGAAGTATGGCACATCGCTGATACCGGATATCTGTCCGGTACACCAAGGAAGGCATCCGAAGAATGGCCTTCCGAATGGTTCTATATTGAAGATGTTGTGCTTCCCGACCTAGTTCGAAAGGGTGTTCCTGAATTTGCCAGCGTTCCGCTGAAGAAACGCCACAGTTGGCGTCCTCAGAGTCTTGAAGAGGAGGACAACGCAGAAGTTCGCCAGCTTATGAGCAAGATAAAGACGCTCGCTTAGTCTGGACTTACAATAATCGAGGTAATGGCGATCTCCATAGTGTGTGGGGTTCAGCCGCTACAATATAGAGGGTTGCCCATGTGGCACTATAATGGAGAGGATGACGCCTCCCGTTATGGCTGGAAGGGTCCGGATACCCCCGCCGCTCTGGCCAAAATATTGGCCGAGCTTTTTAAAGGGGAAGAAGAGGAGTTTCTTCGCATTAAGCACATAGATGGATATTCTACGTATAATCCACATAGTTGGGTAAGCTTCGACCCTTCGATTCTACTCATTCCCCTTCTGGATTACTTTTGATAAATTTTAAGTCTGTTTGTTATGGCAGCACTGGCAGAAGGTCACTGAAGGACTTCATAGTCCTGCCCCACAACCGGAGACCCACAACCGGGAAGTAGATCCTGGGTTTGAAGAGGATCCGGATATATTCATGGTGCTCGCGGGGGAAGTGTTCTACCAGACAAGCTATGACGGCATAGAAGTGGCCATCACCGCAGACTATCCTAGTCTTCTTCCTGCTTCTCATGTAAATAATTAAGAAACACCTTCTCTAAAAGAGTGCTCTTATTCCGTCTCACCCATCACACTATATCGTTCTTCATAGGGGAGACATTCGGCAATTTCGAAGAGATCAGCTCTTGTGCCGGACAATCCTTCCAAGAGGAAAGCAAATGAAGACACGACCGTGCCTGCATCGAAGAGGTATGAATTCGCCAACATGCCCCTGAGCAGTCACGTCCAACCGTGACCTTCCCGTTTTCCATTTGCCAGGAGGAAGGCGTGTCGGACTATATCCGGGGGTCTGAGCGGCCGTACTTCCCACAACCAGGATTCAAATCCTGCCGTGAAGACGGGGGCTGATGTAGGGGCAACGCCGGACTGTCCTCCAGCCGAGGACTCGGACGATGTATCTGTCCCCAACTCGGAAGTGGAGAGTGCTATGAATCATCGGCACCGCTGGGCCATTTTACAAGATCTTGGCTTTTCGGAAGAGTCGTTTAATGCCTTCAACGCAGTCGATGCATACATCCGGGCTGCTCGAGATGGGATTAGCAGGGCCGCAAAGCAACATTTGAAAGATGTGCAGGTAAATTCGCTTTGTCTGACTATGATAACCATATGAAGTAGCCCCCGAGACTTAAAGGAGTTGAAACAACTGATTTAAGGATCAATGTACAACCAGGTGCTTACGGAGAAGAATACCCAGCTGGCTCAGGAACTAGAAAAGTGTCAGCGCCAGCTGCTTGCTACTAACGCCGAACTGGAGAAATACAAGGGATCTCCAGGTAATATTTTCCTACATCAAAAATTCATAAGGCTACACCGATAGTGTGAATCTGGGTTTTAATTTTTGTGTTGGGTCGTTTAGACCAAGTACGAGAGCAGCTGGACGCCGCTCGAAGCGAAGAACACGGAGCCAAAAAGCTACTAGCAGCGGGCGAGCGTGTATTGACAAAGGTTGTTGAAGAGAAAAAGAAACTCCAGGATTCGAACATCAACCTTGGCGAAGAACTGAAAGATGTGCGAGCGTAGCTAGCCGACTCTATGAAGGAGAACAAGAAGCTCCGAGGCGGCATATTCAGTATGTGGCCGCTTTTATCTTATAACAGTTTGGAGGTAGCGGTAGCTGATATAGCTGTAATTGCAGGTGTGTTGACGAACCGCCCCGAAGAGGAAGTGTCTGGATCATCAAATGATCTTCTGCAGGAGCTGTCGCAGTTGCACGAGCAAGCTCGGTAGGCTATGCGGAGTGTAGCCAAGGCTTTATGGCTATCCGACTCCCCTTCAGGAAGCATGGAGAAGCTAGTAGAGCTGTTCAAGGGAGCACAGCGGCGTATCCGGCTGTGGAAGATATCTGCCTGCCTAGAGGGTGCACGAGAGGCCTGGGCCATGGTGAATACGCACTATACCAAGATGGATCCTAATCACATGGCTCGTGTCGGGCCGATAGGGCCGAATGGGGAAGAAATTCCTGTTAGTATAGTATATGACCAAGTAGAGGTGGCCGCCAAATATTCTCAACAGGATTGTAAGTTAGACTGCCTATTGGAAGGTGTAGAGGAAGAGGTGTTCGAGTCCAAATGACTGTGTACTTTCCTCATCTAGCTGAATTGTATATCATTTGTCATGGCAGACCTTTTCGCTTCAACCTCCGGACTCTAAGGTGTGGAGTGTTTCCGAATACTGTCGTAGCCTAATAGGCCGGGGTATGCTTGGAAAACTAGGCGTAGGGGTCATAGTTGCTTGAACAGACAAGTTGTATCCGGCTAGCTATGTTATATTACATTGATATCATAAGAAACATCTTCTAGAGAGAATTGTTCCATTAAGGGTTCCTTTCCTTGGTTGTGAATGCATTTAATGTACATGTCCGAATAGTGATGCGGGCACCATAGTTTGTATAACTTCTGGGGGTGCACAATGGAGTGAGTTTAGAAAACATCTTTAATTCACTGACCGAATATTCCCTTAAGAACGCTAGCTTCCGGCTTCACCCAGTCTGAGGTACACATCCAGATGACCTGGCAGTAACAATCATAGAGGTGCTCCCTTTATGCCCTAGCCGAACTAACGGGAATGTAGGACATAAGCACAGGAGCCAGGCAACCCAGCTTGGCCAAAACTTAAGTCATATCGATGCATATAGTGGCGAAGAAAAGGTACATATGGAAAAACTCATATGTGAGGAGCTTAATGCTCAAGGAATGACAAGAACTTCTGTCCGAGAAGCCCCTAGGTACAAGTAACATACATGTTTAAAGATGTATGTGTCGATGTTGTGCGGTCTAGCCGTACCGAAGCTTTAAAGCAAGAAAGAAGAAAGTAATCAAAAAAGAGAGAAAAAATAATGGAAGCTATAGGGGAGGAGGAGACGAACACGAGGTTTGGCGCTAGGCATAGAATCTTCGGAGTCTAGTCGCGTTCCAGGGGTTCGGCTCGAGGTGATTGTCTGATGCATCGCAAAGACGGTATGCCCCTCCAGTGAGGACTTCGTCAATTATGAAGGGACTCTCCCATTTGGGCTTGAGTTTGTCCTTTTTCTTCTCTGACAGGCGTAGAATGAGTTCGCCAACGTTGTAAGTCTTGGCCCGTACTTCTCTGCTTTGATATGTTCGAGCCTGCTGTTGGTAAAATGCTGAACGGGCTTTTGCGACATCGCGTTCCTCCTCCAGGGCATCTAGGCCATCCTGCCGATCAAGCTCGGCTTCTCTCTCTTTGTACATACGCACTCGAGGTGAGTCGTGAATAATATCGCAGGGCAATACGGCCTCTGTGCCATACACCATGAAGAAAGGTGTGTATCCGGTAGTGCGGTTGGGCGTGGTCCGCAGCCCCCAGAGTACAAAGGCGAGATCCTCAACCCAGTGCTTGTCTAATTCTTTCAAGGACCGCACTAGTCTGGGCTTGATGCCGCTCATAACGAGATCGTTGGCTCATTCAACTTGACTGTTGGTTTGTGGGTGGTAGACGGAGGCGTAATCGAGTTTAATACCCAGATTAGTACACCAAGTTTTTACCTCGTCGGCTGTGAAATTGGAGCCGTTGTCAGTGATGATGCTGTGTGGGACACCATAACGGTGCACAACACCAGATATGAAGTCTATCACCAGGCCGTATTCAGCCGTTTTGACCGGCTTAGCCTCTATCCACTTAGTGAATTTGTCCACCATAACCAGTAGATATTTTTTCTTATGGCTTCCCCCTTTAAGGGGTCCAACCATATCGAGTCCCCAGACTGCAAAAGGCCAAGTGATGGGGATTGTTTGTAAGGCGGTGGGGGCATATGGCTTTGATTGGCAAAGAGTTGGCATCCGATGCAATGTTGGACAAGTTCCTGTGCATCTGCTCAGGCCGTCGGCCAATAAAACCCTGTACGGAAGGCCTTGCTAACAAGGGCCCGTGCTGCGGCGTGGTGACCGCCGAGTCCGACATGGATTTCAGCGAAGAGCTGCCGCCCCACTTCCTTGGATATACATCGTTGAAGGACTCCGGTGGCTCTTTTCTTGTAGAGCTCTCCGTCATGAACCTTGTAGGCTTTTGAACGCCGGACAATGCAGCGGGCCTCATTCTGGTCCTCAGGAAGCTCTTTCCTATTGAGGTAGGCCAGGAAGGGTTTGGTCCATGGGGCAATGGCTGCCATGATGAGATGCGCTGATGGTGTTATTTCGATGGCTGAGCCCCCCACGACGTTGGTGTTTCCGGGATCTTGGATTATGTTTGATTCCGGACTTGTATTGCCGTTTTCCCCCTGCCACACCAAAGATGGCTTAAAGAGCATTTCCAGGAAAATATTAGGTGGGACGGGGTTGCTCTTAGCACTGATACGAGCAAGAACGTCCGCCGATTGATTAGTTTCTCGAGCCACATGATGGAACTCGAGTCCTTCAAACCGGTCCGACATTTTGATGACTGTGTTACGATACGCTGCCATCTTCGGATCTTTAGCGTCGAAATATCCGTTTATTTGAGATATTGCAAGGTTCGAGTCCCCGCGTACTTCTAGGCGTTGTATGCCCATGGAGACAGCCATCCGGAGACCATGTAATAAGGCCTCGTATTCGGCTGCATTATTGGAGTCTCTGTATAGTATTTGGAGAACGTACCAGACGATGTCTCCTGTAGGGGACGTTAAAATGACCTCCGCTCCTAACCCTGCCAGCATTTTGGAGCCGTCGAAGTACATGACCCAATTGGAGTATGTGTCATACTCTTTAGGGAGTTCAACCTCTGTCCATTCGGCGACGAAGTCGACGTGGTTTATATGTAATGTCAAATGGGAGGAGTTCAATGGCCCATTTGGCAATCCAGCCTGTAGCATCGCGGTTGTTTATGATGTCATTGAGTGGTACTTCGGAGGCCACCGTGATCGAACACTCCTGGAAGTAGTGACGGAGCTTTCGGGATGCCATGAAGACTGCATATGCTATTTTTTGATAATGAGGGTACCGGGATTTGCATGGTGTAAGGACAGTAGATATGTAGTATACTGGCTTCTGAAGCGGGAATTTATGTCTGTCTTGTTCTCATTCGACGACGAGTACGGCGCTCAACAGCTGGTGTGTTGCCGATATGTATAATAACATCGGTTCGCCGGCGTTTGTGCGGCCAGTATTGGATTGCTCGCAAGAAGGGTTTTTATTTCCTCCAATCCGGTTGTTGCCGCGTCTGTCCACTCGAAGTGGTCGGTTCACCGTAGAAGGCAATAGAGTGGCGGTGCCTTTTCTCCCAATCTGGAGATAAAGCGGCTTAGAGCCGTTACGCAGCCCGCAAGCTTTTGAACATGTTTAAGATCTGTTGGCTTAGCCAGTTGTGACAGAGCTCGGATTTTCACTGGGTTTGCTTCGATTCCTCTATTGGAGACGATGAAGCCCAGTAGTTTTCCAGCGGGGACGCCGAAGACACACTTTTCCGGGTTGAGCTTAATGTCATATGCCTAGAGGTTGTCGAATGTAAGACGTAAGTCGTCTATTAGTGTTTCGACGTGCCTGGTTTTGGCGACGACGTCATCGACGTAAGCTTCTACTATTTTGCCGGTCTGTTTCTCCAGGCATGTTTGAATCATTGCGTTGGTACGTGGCGCCGGCGTTCTTGAGCCCAAAGGGCATGGTGTTGAAGTAGAATGGCCCATATGGGGTGATAAATGCTGTTGCGGCTTGATCAGACTCCTTCATTTCGATTTGATGGGGTCCGAAATATGCATTGAGGAAACACAGTGAGTCGTGTCCTCCGGTGGCATCGATGATTTGATCAATGCGGGGGAGGGGGAAGGGATCCTTAAGGCAAGCCTTATTGAGGTCTTTGAAACCGACGCATAGGCGCGAGGATTTGTCCTTCTTTGGTACCATCACCAGGTTTGCCAGCCAGCCCGGGTGTTTGATTTCTCTAATGAATCCGGTCTCGATGAGTTTGGTTAGCTCTTCCCCCATTGCTTGTCGCTTAGGTTCGGAAAAGCGCCGCAATGATTGCTTGACTGGTTAGAACCCCTTTAATATACTGAGGCTATGTTTGGCCAGCTCGCGTGGGATCCCTAGCATATCTGAAGGGTGCCAGGAGAATATGTCCCAGTTTTCGTGCAGGAATTCTCATAGTGCGGTGTCAACTGTTGGGTTCAGTTGAGCTCCGATAGATACTGTCTTCTTGGGGTCCGTTGGGTGGACCTGGAATTTGACTATTTCTTCTACTGGTTTAAAGGATGTGGATTTAGGGCGTTTGTCGAGGATTACATCGTCCCTGTCCACCGTGGAGCGTAGTGCAGTTAATTCGTCGGCTGCGAGGGCTTTGGATAGCTCCTCCAGGGCCAGGGATGCGATTTTGTTTTCGGCACGGAGTGCTATGTCTAGATCACTGACGGGAGTGATTATACCGTTTGGTTAGGGCATCTTGAGCTTCATATACCCGTAATGGGGTATGGCCTGAAAGTGTGTAAAAGCATCCCGCCCCAGCAGGGTGTGATATCCGCTCCTAAAAGGGGCCACTTGGAAAGTTATTTCTTCGGACCGATAGTTCTCCGGCATGCCGAATACTACGTCAAGTGTGATTTCGCCCGCACCGCGCCTCCCGACTGGGAATAATTCCTCGGAAGGTTGTGTTACTTTGTATGATGCGGCTCCTGTCTATTTCCATTTTATGGAGTGTGTCCTCATAAATGAGGTTTAGTCCGCTGCCGCCGTCCATCAGGACCTTGGTAAGTCGAAACCCGTCCACGATGGGGCTGAGGACTAACGTAGCTGGCACTCGTACTGTTCTATACTTTGGTTCGTCACCGGCATTGACTGTTATAGCCATGTCGTTCCAGGGGTTTATCGCAGCAATTTGGCAAACTTCGGCGAGCTCGCGGAGCGCCCTTTTGCGCTTGTTATTTGAAGCGAATGTCTCAAAGACCATCAATACTCTTGAGTTATCGTCCCCTGGGGGATGCCATCTGAGTCGTCCTTGATAAGGATATCCTCGCCGCTCTTGGCTACCTGTCGTAGTATCCAACATGCTCTAAGGCTGTGGATTGCCACGGTATCTAGTGTCGTATGTATTTTGCATGGGTCATCGAGCCACCCGGTCAGAACGGTGCCGTGCCGCATAGCGGTTTTGTGTTTCTTGACTGTTGGACTGGGCATGCCGCGAGGGTGCATCCTTTTCGCCTGTAGGGAAAGTTGAGTTGGGACTGACAGTTCCCAGCGAGCTGCCTGAGTTTTCCAGGTGCTCTCCATCGCGCTGGATTTTTGTATGATGGTTGCTAAGTCAGTGAATTTTAGTATGCGGAGGCGATTGACGGCATTGAGGATTCCTTCATCCGCGCAATTGTTGCAGAATGCTGATATTGCGTCCTCAACGCGGCAATCTTTTACCTTGTCCTTGACAAGGAGGAATCTGGCCCAGAAGTGGTGGACTGTTTCCTGAGACTGTTGTTTTATGCTTACGAGTGTGTCTAAATCCGGGTGGGTGGGTGGAATTAAATCCGAACCCCGATCCGACCGATTATCCGGAGTCTGATGATCTTCCGGGCTTAACAGTCCGGGTTCCAGAAGACCTCTGATTGTTTAGGATCATCGTCCGATGCTATGTTCGGAGGGCTGGTCGCATCCTTTCGCGGGTGGGTATCCGGCTTTTCCTGATCGGCGATCCGGACATAGTCCATCTTCAGTATAGAAGAAGACTCGCCGTCCTGCTCCACGACTACCGCAATATGGTGGGTGGCCGGTAGGGTCTCGATTTCTCCTTCATCGGTTTTAAGCCCGATCCGATCGTAGTCTATGGCTATTCCCAAAGCAGCGATGCAATCTAGGAGTTCATTCAAAGACGAAAGCTATGTCAGATCCATCTGCTTGGAGTGCTCGGAATTGATGTGAAGGGGGTTTTCGATGGCCCGAGAGGTCATCGTCGGCTCGACGATCGAACGGGCGATCATAGTAAAGCCGCCCAATCGGAGGGTTTGGCCCGGGGCCAGGGCTCCTGCAGAGGTGATGTTGTCTTTAAGGACAAGGCGAGCTGTCGTGCCTTTTGTCGACGGCACAGTGGAACTCTCAATGGAAGCACCAATGTCGGTGTGAAAACCGGCGGATCTCGGGTAGGGGGTCCCGAACTGTGCGTCTAGGATCGATGGTAACAGGATATAGGGGACACAATGTTTACCCTGGTTCGGGCCCTCTCTATGGAGGTAATACCCTACGTCCTGCTTGATTGATATTGATGAATATGGGTGTTACAAGAGTTGATCTACCACGACATCATAATGGCTAAACCCTAGGAGTCTAACCTGTATGACTATGGTAATGAATATGTCCTTTCCGGACTAACCCCTCCGGTTTATATAGACACCGGGGGGATCTAGGGTTTACATAGAGTCGGTTACATAAGAAGGATTCTTCATAGTCGGTCGCCAAGCTTGCCTTCCATGCCAAGGAGAGTCCAATCCGGACTCAGGTAAAGTCTTCGGCCTTCATTTCTTCATAGCCCATCAGTCCAACCCATGGATAACAGGCCGGACGCCCGAGGACCCCTTAGTCCAGGACTCCCTCAACCCCTACTGCCATCCAGGCTTCTGATCGACTACCACGTTAGGCCAAAATCCTAAGCTTGGGGGAGTACGTGTATCTCACTGACATTACATTCATGTCCACTTATTCCATTTGTCGGTGTTCACACTTTTTCATTGTATCATCCATGCTTATATTTTATTTTTCTTGCTTTCTTCTTGTGTGTTTGAAAAACCTTAGAAAAAACAAAAAAGTTAGTTGTAGTTAGTTACTTTCTATGCATGCTTAGTTGTAACATGAAAAAGAAAACCCAAAAAGATTTCCTTGTTCTTCTTTTGCTTGTTGGGAGCTTTCCCGTGTAAATTGTTTTTCTCGTTTTTCCTTTTCCCTTTTATTTTCCTGCTCAAGAAAACCAAAACTCCAAAAATATTTCAGTGTGTTTCTCTGAATTTATTTTCTTTTTATTCGAGTTGCACCAAGGAGAAGACCACGATGAAAATGTTGAGTGGCTCTCATATGAATAACTGTTGAACTAATAAAGAGCCCATTTTACCTTGTCTTCTCCTGTTGAATAAAATATTTGCAGATTCCAGCTTAGTCCACGGCACTCTTGCACTATTATTATTTTCACATCGTTCGGTCATGCAAGTGAAAGCAATAATGACGATATTCGATGAACTGGCCGTGGCGGAGAGAAATGGGTATGAACTCGACTTGTTCTGTTTGTGTAAATATGTTTAAACTAGTATCCATGAATCAGCCCATTATGATTAAACATGTTTGCAATGACAATTAGAGATTGTAGTTTATCATGCCATGCATAAGTAGCTGGGAGTGGATAATGATTTATCTTGGATTTCAACATTGCGTTAAAATGATTGTGATGTAGTGTGATGATATGTATCCTCCTCTGAATGTTTGAGTGGCTTGACTTGGCACATGTTCATGCATGTAGTTGAATCAAAACCAACATAGCCTCTATGATATTTATGTTCATGGTGTTCATATCCTACTCATGCTAGTGTCCAATGTTACTTATGCATAATGCATGTTCATGATCGTTGTTGCTCTCTAGCTGGCCGCTTCACAATCTAATTGCTAGTCTTCGCCTGTACTAAGTGGGAATTCTCCTTGTACATCAAAAACCTTGAACCCAAAGTTATTCCAGATGAGTCCACCATACCTACCTATATGCAATATTACCCTGCCATCCTAACTAAATTTGCATGTGCCACCTCTAAAAACTTCTAAATAAGTATCCTTTTTGTGTGCCTGGATTGTTCATGGAACGACAGGAAGTGGTCGGTATCTTCCGTGCTAAGCGGGTTATTCTTAGGTCGAGTGTTTATTCACTCGCCATCGCATGAGAAAAGGGCGGTAATAGGGATGCCCAGTCCCAAACTACAAACACAAAAAGAGTTAATCTCTCAAATAATCAAACACGAGAAAAGGGATTTTTAATTCCGTGCCCCCGGTTTCTTAGTTGTGCTCACTTTTCCCCATCCATTAACTTTTTCCTCACTTTTCCCCATGTCTCGTGTTTTTCCTTCACATTTTCCTCACTTTTCCCCCCGAAAAATGCCCAAAAGGACGGAAAAACACGACTAGGGAAAAGTGAGCACAACTAAGAAAGCAGGGGCACGAAATTAAAAATCCCTACTTTTTATCGCTTGGGAACCGCCACTAGCGTGCTTAGCATGGAAGATATTGATAACTCATGGTCGTGAAGTAAATGACAAGGGTGAATGCCTCAAAACATCATTTACCTCTGTTTTAAACTTGAGCTCTGGCACCTCTGCAAATCACGGCTTCCCTCTGCGAAGGGACTATCTATTTACTTTTATGTTGTGCCATCACCTTCTAAAACAAGGACCGGAACCTGAGAGCACAACTGTCATGACGTGCGCATTGTGTGTAGCTAATGTTGGGTGCACCATGATTGGATCTTTTCTACAATCAATTACAATGTTTAGTCGCTGCTTCAACTTTGGAGGTGCTCTGCATTTATGTTTTGCAGTCTCAGAAAGGGCTAGCGAGATACCCCTATTGTCATGTTATATCATGGTTGTTTTGACAACGTGTTGCCATTTGAGATATCTTATTATTGCTCGCTAGTTGATTATGTCATTGATATGAGTTAATATAATCTTTAAGAGTTATTGTCGGCATGGTTAGTTATAATGTTGGCTAAAAACATGGGTGCTGGTTAAGCTTATTTATGCAAACAAGAGCAAAAGAGTTCATAAAAGTTTTTCTTTTTCACTTTCAGTTTATCAACTGAATTGCTTGAGGACAAGAAAATGTTTAAGCTTGGGGGAGTTGATACATCTCCAACGTATCTACTTTTCCTAACGCTTTTCCTCTTATTTTGAACTCTAATTTGCATTATTTGAATGAAACTAACCCCGGACTGACACTGTTTTCAGCAGAACTACCATGGTTTTTGTGCAGAAATAAAAGTTCTCGGAATGGAAGAAACTTTGCGAGGAATTTTTATATAATATATAAGAATTTATGGAGCCAAGAGCTACCGAAGAGGGGCACATGGGTGGGCACAACCCACCAGGGCACGACCCCCTTGACTGGCGCACCTAGGTGGGTTGTCGCCACCTGGTGGCCCCGCAGACCCTGAAACCCATGCTATGAAATCCTATTTTTTGAGAAAAAATTTAGGGAGAAAGAATTATCACGATCCACAAGATGAAGCCACCGTCACCTCCTGTCCTTCATTGGGAGGCCAGATCTGGAGTCCGTTTGGGGCTCCGGAGAGTGGGATCTTCATTCTTCGTCATCACCAACCCTTCTCCATCGCCAATTCCATGATGCTCCCCACCAGGAGTGAGTAATTCCTTCATAGGCTCGCTGGTCAGTGAGGAGTTGGATGAGATTCATCATGTAATTGAGTTAGTTTAGTTAGGGCTTGATCCCTAGTATCCACTATGTTCTAAGGTTGATGTTGCTATGACTTCGCCATGCTTAATGCTTGTCACTTTGGGATCGGGTGCCATGATTTCAGATCTAAACCGTTTATGTTATCACCATTATATCTGTCGGATTCCGGACTCCGCAGAACCTTGAGAAGTTCAAACACTGGGGTGCGTACGAAGAACTCCTTCTCCCCAACCTGCCGGCCCAATGATTCACAGCCTAGCTCGACGAACCCAAGGGACAAGAGACACAACAGTTTATCCTGGTTCAGGCCACCTTGTGTTGTAATACCCTACTCCAGCTTGGTGGTGGATTGCCTCGAGGGGCATAGGATGAACTAGTACAGTGGTTCAACAGCCTCAGGAGGTGAGGTGTTCTTGAGCTCGGTGAACTGGTGGGTGTGAGGATGGTCTGAATGATCCGATCCCTCTCCCTGGTGGTGGCTAAGTCCTATTTATAGTGGCCTTGGCCCTCTTCCTAAATGTAGGCGGGAAGGGATCCCATAATGGCCAAATTCAAAGGGAGACAACTAGTACAAATCATCCTCACAAAAGTGGTCTTCGCCTGCAAAGGCTCTGGTGGTGACGTTGTAGTGGGCTCCGCGATGACCTTCGTCCTGTCGTTCAGGCATTCTTGGTCTTGTTGCACCAATATGGAAACCTTTTCCTGATTCCTCGGGACTCCGCGCCTGCACTTGCCCCTTGGCACCAAAGGGGAAACTGGTACACTGCACCCGCTGGCGCCCACCTGGCCTTGGTCGTCATGGCTAACGTCATGTGAACCTCGCGAGGTGCACCTTGCCTTGATATCTCCGCTCCTCGGGAGGCAACCTGGGGAGGCCGCCCCCCAGGGAGGTGTTGGTTTCGTCCACCTCGCGAGGGTCTTGAGTCATTGCTGCTGAAACTGGGCCATACCGGCCGCTGATGGAGCCATGCCGTGGGCCGCAGGCAGGCAAGTCTGGGTACCCCCGTTCCCAAGACGCCGACAGTAGCCCCTGGGCCCAAGGCGCTCTCGGGCTTGGCTTCGAGGCAAAGCCAAAGGGCAAGCATGGAGCACCGCGGGCCCCAACTGCCTGTGGCTTGATCGACGTGTGGCGATTGATGGGACGTGGGCATCTCCGCTTCCCCATGCTGCCTCGGCAACTGTCCGACTTGACAAGACTCTGCTGCATGCAGTGGAAAATCATCATTTTGTGCGATCGTGGTGGCCGACGGTTGGCCTCCTCTTGGCTATAAATGAGGAAAGGGGCGGAACCCCCTTGCTCATCTCTATCTTCTCGCAGTCTGCTTCCTCTTCTTCCTCCTGGTCCCTCCATCTTGCTAACTTGCCGAAACAGCATGTCGCCGATCAGGAGGTTTTCTGCAGCAGAAAAAGGAAAGACCCCCCTCGTGGAGCCTGAGCTGCCTCCGCCGAAGAAGAGGTCCTGACGTCCTCGCGGCGTCGGGGTGTGGCAGGAGGTGACGTGGCCCTGGTACGAGCGGCCACCCCCGGCTTCCCACTCCCTCTGTACGCTCAGGCGCCAGGTTCGAGGGAAGGTGGCAGCGTTCCATGTCGTGCGAGCCGCGGCCGTAGGGACCAGGTTGGGGTTGCGCAACTCTCCGGCCTGCGAACCCACGCTGAAGCTTCCTCGCGTGAGTTCGTGATGTGGGCGGCGATGCCACCGCGCATGTGGATTCGGTTCCCACAGTTCTTTGCCAAAGAGATGCCACCGAGGGGGGCACTCGAGCTGTGGTTGCAGCATGCTGGGTGCTGCAGTGTGGCCACGGGGGTAGAGGTTGAGGTCGTCTCCCCCAGCAAGATCTTCATTACTTGTGGACGGGGCGAGGTCGCCCGCGCCTGCCGCGTGGAGGGGGCCCTCGCCATCCACTTCGAGTATGACGGTGCCTCCACACTGTTCTTCAAGGTCTTCGACGAGGAAGGCCGCCGCCTGGAGTGCTGCCCTGGAGGAGACCGCTAGCATGGTGAAGCAACGGGCGCAGCGCCTACCGTTGGTCCTGCCGACAGCTCCTCCAGCAGCAGTGATGACTCTTGGGAGTCTAGCGAGTCTCCGGAGTCGAGCGACGATAGCTACGTGCCCCGAGCTCTCGCCGTGCCCGGAGCACCGCGGCGACCTCCGTCCAGCACCGACGATGATCTAGATGGGGTTGGCATCGGCCTCATGTGGCCCATTGTTGATGATGGCGACGGCGGCGGTGCCCGTAGACGGGGCCTCTTGAGGCTGTTCTTTTGTTCCCTGTGAGGAATCGAAACGAACCCCGTGGGGGTATGCAAAGAACCTGTAATGATTTTGTTCCATCGTTTGTTGTTCTTATCATGAGATTGCGGCTGCGTGCCTCGCTCAGGCATCACTCCCCCTTTTCATCCTTGCGGTAGCTCTAGCGCTCTACGCCGTCAGGTCCCAGTCCCGAGGCAGGCTTTAGCCGTTGCTGGTATGCCAGGTCACGATGTCGTGGTCAAGGCCAGGAGGTGAGCGGCCCGAGGTCTGGTAAGAGCCCCCGAGGCGCGATGCTCAAGAGGTCCCCTTTGGCATGCAAGTAGCTCCCTAGAGGCCGAAAAGGAAAGCAGTTATGTCGGAGCGAGTTTATGAGTGCGGGGGGCTTTAGATAGAGAGATTCACTTCACTACGCATAGATGACTTATCTTTTGGCAAGCTTGTGGTGATTCCTTGCACAACACCCGGTTCGTGCTTCAGCAGCGATGCTACTAGGTAAGGCCACGCTGGTCTCCCCTTTCCTTGCTCATCTGAATGCTCTGTGTCCTCGAGTCCCGACCCTCAAGTGAGGCTCAGCGCCGCTGGTATGCCAGGTCACGGTGCCGTGGTCAAGGCCAGGGTTGATGGCTGTAGAGTCAGTAAGAGCTCCTGAGGCGTGATGCTCAGGAGTCCCCCCTTTAATGCGCAAGCGAATCGCGTAAAAAGGGCCTGCCGGTGAGCCCGCCTGTAGTTGAGCTCTAGAGATTCCTGCGGGTTAGTTCGAGAGGAGAGCATAACCCATAATTGCGTTCGCTGTCCTGCCACTATTTTTTCCGCAAGAAGATGAAGGCACTGAGGATCTGGTGAGGTGACGTGCGTAGAGTGGGCCGCGAGCCAGATCTCGATCGCACAGGTTTATCAACGTTGCAGGGACAGACCCGAGCACAAGCGTCGTGCCAGCATGTGTAGCCCCTGTTGCGGGATGAGCGAGAGGCTGGTTAGCAACATGGGGAGCTGCGAAGGGTGTCAGGCAGGTAGGTGATAACATAAATCATCTTATGGGAGGAGATAAAGCTAGTCCAGATAGATGCAAGAACAATAGATGCCATAGGGACGGCCCCTATGCGGCCTGGGGATGATGCAGCCCGAGGGGCGCCCCCAACAAGGTAAACTAAAGATGCAAAAGGATACGTGCCGCAGGGACATGCCCATGCGACTTGGGGATAATGTAGCCCAAGGGGCGCCCCAACTGAATAAACTAGAAAATGTCACCTGGTGTCGTTGCTGAAGAAGTGTCGAGGTAGCTGAAGATGCATGCCGAAAAGGTTGCTTCTCACGAGCTGTCTGGGTCCTGAACCTCGAGAGGCTCTAGAGGCTCGTGAAGTACCGTTGCCGCCTCCGCCGGGACCGTGTGGTGCCCTGCCTCCTGAGTAGCCATGATGCTTCGCAGGCGACGCTGGAAGGTGACAGCCGCGCTCGGCAAGCCAAAAGGCATGCGAACATAGCTGTGAGGTGGGCCCTCACACCGACCAGCGCGTGAAGGCCAGAAGCGGTCCGGAGCTACAGCTATGTTGAGCCCGGGGATGTTGACGCAGACGCACAACTCGTTGTCCTCGCCAGGAAAAGGGACCATGCCAGGCGGTAGGCGATGGTCGCCACGCATGGCTCTTGCTTCTTGAATCTCCTCGGTCGTCTTGGTGATGAACTCCCGAGCACCTGGCACCCTGTGCCTAGTTTCCTCGTGAGGGAAGTGTGCGATGAAGCATGCCTCCATGTAGTGCCCGAGTGCCTCCCTTGTGAAGTTGGCTAAGTCAGAGGCCCTATAGAAGAGAGCCCCCAAGCCCAGCCTGAGGAGGGCGCCGGGCGTGCCTTCCTATGCGCGAGAGGGAGGTGCCCCATTCGTGGGCGCAAGTCCTGAGGTGGTGCCGCTAGGGACACTGCTCTCCTAAGGCTCTTGGCGGAGTAGCTTCTTCTTCTTGGGGACAGCCTCAGGAGGGTAGATGGCGCCTTCGATGTCTGGGTCTTCAATTGTCGCAGCTGATAGGCACGCTTGAGGGAGCACATCGCGTCCTTCTCCTCGCAGGCGATCGTGGTGATGTCAGGTTCCTTGGCATTTTGAGGACGTTGTTGCCATGGTGGGTCACTGCCATGAACTTGGCCAGGGCCGGATACCCAAGGATGGCATTGTACGGGAGGCGGATGTGAGCGACGTCGAGCTCAATGAGCTCGGTGCGGCAGTTGTCCCGTTGGCTGAAGGTGACGGGGAGGCGGATCTGCCCTATCGGTGTATTGGAGCCATTGGTCACTCCTGAGAAGGGCTTGGTGGCCTGCAGCTCATCATATGGAACTTGGAGGCGGTCGAACGTCTCGATGGAAAGAACATTGAGCCCCACACTACCATCGGTGAGGGTCTTGGTGACAAGGATATTGCTGATGATGGGCGAGCAGAGCATCGGGAGAGCGCCGACAGTTACCGCGCACTTGAGTTGGTGATGTCTACTACAAAAACTTCTTCTTGTAGATGTTGTTGGGCCTCCAAGTGCAGAGGTTTGTAGGACAGTAGCAAATTTCCCTCAAGTGGATGACCTAAGGTTTATCAATCCGTGGGAGGCGTAGGATGAAGATGGTCTCTCTAAAACAACCTGCAACCAAATAACAAAGAGTCTCTTGTGTCCCCAACACACCCAATACAATGGTAAATTGTATAGGTGCACTAGTTCGGCGAAGAGATGGTGATACAAGTGCAATATGGATGGTAGATATAGGTTTTTGCAATCTGAAATATAAAAACAGCAAGGTAACTAATGATAAAAGTGAGCAAAAACAGTATTGCAATGCGATGAAACAAGGCCTAGGGTTCATACTTTCACTAGTGCAAGTTCTCTCAACAATAATAACATAATTGGATCATATAACTATCACTCAACATGCAACAAAGAGTCACTCCAAAGTCACTAATAGCGGAGAACAAACGAAGAGATTATTGTAGGGTATGAAACCACCTCGGAGTTATCCTTTCTGATCGATCTATTCAAGAGTCTGTAGTAAAATAACACGAAGCTATTCTTTCCATTCGATCTATCCTAGAGTTCGTACTAGAATAACACCATAAGACGCAAATCACCCAAAACCCTAATGTCACCTAGATACTCCAATGTCACCTCAAGTATTTGTGGGTATGACTATACGATATGCATCACAAAATCTCAGATTCATCTATTCAACCAACACAAAGGACTTCAAAGAGTGCCCCAAAGTTTCTACCAGAGAGTCAAGATGAAAACGTGTGCCAACCCCTATGCATAAGTTCACAAGGTCACGGAACTCGCAAGTTGATCACCAAAACATACATCAAGTGGATCACGTGAATATCGCATTGTCACCATAGATAAGCACATGCAAGACATACATCAAGTGTTCTAAAATCCTTAAAGACTCAATCCGATAAGATAACTTCAATCGGAATACTCAATCCATTACAAGAGAGTAGAGGGGGAGAAACATCATAAGATCCAACTACAATAGCAAAGCTCACGATACATCAAGATCGTGTCAAATCAAGAACACTTGACAGAGAGAGAGACAGAGAGAGATCAAACACATAGCTACTGGTACGTACCCTCAGCCCCGAGCGTGAACTACTCCCTCCTTGTCATGGAGAGCGCCGGGATGATGAAGATGGCCACCGGTGATGGATTCCCCCCTCCGGCAGGGTGCCGGAACGGGTCTAGATTGGTTTTCGGTGGCTATGGAGGCTTGCGGTGGCGAAATTCCCGATCTAGGTTATTTTCTGGAGGTTTCTGTATTTATAGGAATTTTTGACGTAGGTCTCACATCAGGGGTCTCCCTGAGTCGTCCACGAGATAGGGGGACGCGCCTAGGGGGGTAGAGCACGCCCTCCACGCTCGTGGACGGCTCGGGACTCTTCTGGCCCAACTCTTTTACTTCGGTGGCTTCTTTTGGTCCATCAAAAGATCATCAAAAATTGGCACGTCAATTGTACTCCGTTTGGTATTCCTTTTCTGTATAACTCAAAAACAAGGAAAAAAACAAAAACTGGCACTGGGCTCTAGGTTAATAGGTTAGTCCCAAAAATAATATAAAATAACATATAAATGCATATAAAATATTCAAGATTGATAATATAAAAGCATGGAACAATAAAAAATTATAGATACGTTGGAGACGTATCAAGCATCCCCAAGCTTAATTCCTGCTCGTCCTCGAGTAGGTAAATGATAAAAGCAGAATTTGTAATGTGGAATGCTACCTAACATATTTATCAATGTAATCTTCTTTATTGTGGCAAGAATATTCAGATCCATAAGATTCAAAACAAAATTTAGTTTTGACATAAAAATAATAATACTTCAAGCATACTAACAAAGTAATCATGTCTTCTCAAAATAACATGGCCAAAGAAAGTTCATCCCTACAAAATCATATAGTTTAGCTATGCTCCATCTTTGTCACACAAAGTTTTCAAATCATGCACAACCCCGATGACAAGCCAAGCAATTGTTTCATACTTTAGTATTCCCAAACTTTTTCAACTTTCACGCAATACATGAGTGTGAGCCATGAACATAGCACTATAGGTGGAATAGAATGGTGGTTGTGGAGAAGACAAAAAGGAGGAAGATTGTCTCACATCAACTAGGCATATTAATGGGCTATGGAGATGCCCATCAATAGATATCAATGTGAGTGAGTAGGGATTGTCATGCAACGGATGCACTAGAGCTATAAATGTATGAAAGCTCAACAAAAGAAACTAAGTGGGTGTGCATCCAACTTGCTTGCTCATGAAGACCTAGGGCATTTGAGGAAGCCCATCGTTGGAATATACAATCCAAGTTCTGTAATGAAAAATTCCCACTAGTATATGAAAGTGACAACATAGGAGACTCTCTATCATGAAGATCATGGTGCTACTTTGAAGCACAAGTGTGGTAAAAGGATAGTAGCATTGCCCATTCTCTCATTTTCTCTCTTTTTTTCTTTTTTTCTTTTTTTTCTTTTTTTGGGCCTTCTCTCTTTTTTTTCTGGCCTTTCTCTTTTTTTCCTCACATGGGACAAGGCTCTAATAATGAAGATCATCACATTTTTATTTACTTACCACTCAAGAATTACAACTCGATACTTAGAACAAAATATGACTCTATATGAATGCCTCCGGCGGTGTACCGGGATGTGCAATGAATCTAGAGTGACATGTATGAAAGAACTATGATCGGTGGCTTTGCCACAAATACAATGTCAACTACATGATCATGCAAAGCAATATGACAATGATGAAGCGTGTTATAATAAACGAAACGGTGGAAAGTTGCATGGAAATATATCTCGGAATGGCTATAGAAATGCCATAATAGGTAGGTATGGTGGCTGTTTTGAGGAAGGTAAACGGTGGGTTAATGGTACCGGTGAAAGCTGCGTGGTACTAGAGAGGCTAGCAATGGTGTAAGGGTGAGAGTGCGTATAGTCCATGGACTCAACATTAGTCATAAAGAACTCACATACTTATTGCAAAAATCTACAAGTCATCAAAACCAAGCACTACGCGGATGCTCCTAGGGGGATAGATTGGTAGGAAAAGACCATCGCTCGTCCCCGACCGCCACTCATAAGGAAGACAATCAAAGAAATACCTCGTGCTTCAAATTTGTTACACAACGGTTACCATACGTGCATGCTACGGGACTTGCAAACCTCAACACAAGTATTTCTCAAATTCACAACTACTCAACTAGGATAACTCTAATATCACCATCTTCATATCTCAAAACAATCATAAGGAATCAAACTTCTCATAGTATTCAATGCACTTATATGAAAGTTTTTATTATATCCCTCTTGGATGCCCATCATATTAGGACTAAATTCGTAACCAAAGCAAATTACCAGGCTGTTCTAAAGACTCCCAAAATAATATAAGTGAACCATGAGAGTTCATCTATTTCTTCAAAATAAAACTACCTTCGTGCTCTAAAAGATATAAGTGAAGCACTAGAGCAAACGACAAACTACTCCAAAAGATATATGTGAAGATCAATGAGTAGTTGAATAATTATGTAACTATGTGAAGACTATCTAACATTTAAGAATTTCAGATCTTGGGATATTATTCAAACAGCAAAAAAATTAAAATAAAATAAAATGATGTTCCAAGCAAAACACATATCATGTGGTGAATAAAAATATAGCCTCAAGTAAACTTACCGATAGACGAAGACGAAAGAGGGGATGCCTTCCGGGGCATCCCCAAGCTTAGGCTCTTGGTTGTCCTTGAATATTACCTTGGGGTGCCTTGGGAATCCCCAAGATTAGGCTCTTGCCACTCCTTATTCCATAGTCCATCCAATCTTTACCCAAACCTTGAAAACTTCACAACACAAAACTCAACAGAAAACTCGTAAGCTCCGTTAGTATAAGAAAATAAATCACCACTTAGGTACTGTTGTGAACTCATTCTAAATTAATATTGGTGTAATATCTACTATATTCCAACTTCTCTATGGTTCATACCCTCTGATACTACTCATAGATTCATCAAAATAAGCAAACAACACAATGAAAACAGAATCTGTCAAAAACATAACAGTTTGTAGTAATCTGTAGATTTCGAGTACTTCTGTAACTCCAAAAATTCTGAAAAATTAGGACGACCAAGATAAAAAGTATATTGATCTACTGCAGTTGGAATTGTTATTTTATCGCTCTCTGGTGAAAAATGAAAATTAATTTCGTGAGCGTATACTTTCTATTTTTGTCAGCAAGATCAAACAACAATCACCCAAGAAGATCCTAAAGGCTTTACTTGGCACAAACACTAATTAAAACATAAAAAATACAATCATAACAGAAGCTAGATGAATTATTTATGACTAAACAGGAACAAAAAGCAAACATCAAAAATAAAATTGGGTTGCCTCCCAACAAGCGCTATCATTTAACGCCCTTAGCTAGGCATGATGATTTCAATGATGCTCACATAAAAGATAAGAATTGAAACATAAATAGAGCATCATGAAGAATATGACTAGCAGATTTAAGTCTAACCCATGTAACATCCCAAAATTCAAAATTTTGGAATGTTATATTAAATAGGTAGATTGATTGATTGTTTGATTATTGTGTGATTGATTGCGTGAAATTCGAAACATTTTGGAAGTTAAATGAGGGGGAATAAAAGGACTTTCCCAAACTTTCATTTTTCATTCGTGATCTCCATGAATTCAAATTCTTTTCAACACAAAACCCTAGAGAGAAGATGACATGACTTCTTCCACTTAAATTAAATGAAAAGGGTTGTTGAAAATATTTGAATTTCGTTTGAAAATATTTCTTTATTCATAAACTTCAAGCAACTCAATGATTTTCATGAGAGAATATAAAATGACTTCTTCAAAATATATGAAATATGAGTTGGAAGTTAAAAGGATCAAATTCAAAGTCCTTTTGGAATTTTTTTCAATTTAGAGTTATTTGAGTTTTATTCAAATTATTTTTCTCCAAAAACAAAATACATGGAAAATAGGGTAACATGATTCCCTACAATAGAAAATTGGAGAAAAATTTATTTGAAATCATTTTGGTATTTTTAAAATGATTTTTATTGGATTTTATTAGACCAGTAGCACTCTTTGATTTATCTGAATTTGTGTGGATTTTATTTGAAGTTATAAAAATGTTCATGTCGTAGAGAATCTTTTTCTGAAAATTTTGATATATTATATGACTATGTTATGTTTCATTTTTATTTTGGTTTTATTTTATTTCCTGGAAAAAATGTTTAAAAAAACAACTTCTCCGCCGACTGGGCCGCCCAGCTCCAGCCAGGCCACGGCCCAGTCCCCACACGCGCCTCACCGAAACCCATCGGATCGGTCATCTGATCTGTTTCCCATCTCCCTTTCTCTCCGACCCATGGACCCCACCTGTCATCATCGTCTTCTCCACGCCAGGGACAGAGGCCGCCCCTTACACGCCTCGCCGACCGATTTCTCTCACGGGATTCGCTCGCTGCCTTGCCCCTCGCCCACGAAACTCCCCTAGAAATACTCAGCAACTCCGCCTCGTCTGATTTTCGCGAAAACCTTGATCTCCCGTGCCCTAAGGAGTCATTCCGATCTCGCCGGAGTTCGTGAAGCTTCACCGAGCTCCGCCGCCTTGCCGCGCCTCCACCCTCCCCTTCCGATCATCTCCGCCACCACCAGCACATCCGCCTTGCCTCTCCGCACCTCCCCGTGCTCTCGGACGAGACAGAGAACCACCGGAGCCACCGCCTCGTCACCGTCGTCCACGACCGAAGCTACCTCACCGGAGCCATGGTTCGCCTGAACTCCACCAGCGCCGCCTCCTGCCCGACCCCCTCATCCAGTGCCACCGACCCCACTCTGGAGCTGCCGCCCCTCCCTGCCTTGCCGGAGTCGTCGCCTGAGCCGGCGACCATGCCCTCTGTAAGTGCTCCAGTCTCCAGATCGTTTTTTTTGAAACGTTTTCTTTATTTAGTGAACGCTTGCTGGTTTAGCCTCTGGAGCGAACGAGTTCATAGTTTAGGGTTCAGGAGTGAACGTTCGTTGTTTAGAATTTTTATTTTTCTTTTTAATTTCAGTCCAGGGACCCATCCGTGAATATTTTCTTTACAGATCAGCCCCTGGTTTTCAAACGACTATAACTTTTTGCTCGTTAGTCGGAATTAGACGAAACCGATGCTCACGTCTTTGTTATGATCCCCTCTATCCAGTAATCCAACTCAAACATGTTTTTGAAAAGTTTAAAATTTTAATTAGATCAGATTCGAATTCAAACTTCGGTTGATCATAACTTGAGTTTCGTAGCTCCGTTTGAGTTGATTCTTTTTGCAAATCGAAGCTCTTGACCTAAACTTTCTGATAAGGCCAAATTCATATAATTTTGGTACTGTTAGAAATTGTTTTATGTTGCAAGAGTTATTTGCTTGGTTTTGATGTTTTTCCGAATTGTCTTCTTCTATCTTTCTGATATTTTGAGTCATTGCTTATGTGTGGTTACTATTGCTTGCTTATGATAGATTGACCGGAGTGTGACGAGTAGAACTATCAAGAGTCATGAGTGTGAATCATCTTCATCAACATTGCAGGCAAGTTCACACTTTGATCATACCTCTTTCATACCCAGTTTTTATTGCATTAGACCAAACCTCCAACATTGCATGATTAGGATCTAATTAAATTCTGGGATGGGAAGTAGTTGAGGTAGTACCTATTACCTGTTTATCATCAAACCCTTGGGAGTTACTATTACGTTATGCTTAGATTGCCATGCTATGCTCGTAGACGTGGATTGGGTTTTGAGAGTATTCATGACAGTTGTGAGATTGTTAATTAATGGTTTACTTAAGGTGGCAACTTAAACACACATCTGGGTGGATTGAGGCACCTGGGTATTCCAGGATTGCCTGTCTAGGCACCTGGGTAGACCAGGATTGCCTGTTTTTTATGGACCGCCACCCAGGCTCAAAGGGATCATGAGATTTTTCATACTAGAAACTTCCGTGTGCAGCCACAAGCTATTATGGGCTCTAGCATAGTTGATTAAGTCGTGCGAACTCTTACAGGGTAGACTAGCAGATGTAGGGGAAAGTAGGTGTAACGGTCTATCCATCGTAAGGTGCTAGCGCTTCTGAAAGACTATGTCTCGGTCATCCGTCTTCTCAAACACCATATAGTGCAAGAAACCAAACAGAGGCGACCGAGTCTTGTGGGGAGTGTGCAAACCTCTGCAGAGTGTATAAACTAATCATGATTAGCCGTGTCCCCGGTTATGGACATCTTGAGTATCTAGTACTTGGATTATCATGTGAATCTCATCATGTTACTTTAAACTAAGTTTGTTGGGTTTAATGATGTTATTTAATTGGGATGGAGAATGCTGTCAACCATTCTCAATGTTCAACAACCACCATGATAGTTAAATAAAATTCATTCCTTTGCAGTAGGGAAAAATTGGCTTTTCGCAAAAACCTTATAACCATAGAGCTTTTCCACCAGCCATATATGCATGTAGTGATAGCCATTGTTCATCATTTCTCTATGGTGTGAATTTGCCAGTACATTCAATGTACTGGCCCTCTGTGGCTGCAACGTCTCATGTTGTAGGATTTCTTACGACGAGTAAGAGATACGTTAGGGTTACGATTTCTACACTCAACTTTGCCGTTGGTGTTGATGGGAATCCACAACCTTGTTACTTCCGCTATTTGGATTGAGGTAATAATATTTGCGTTACTTTTACATGTGATTTACCTCTATTATAAATCTTCGAGTACTATGTGTGTCAGCATACCGATCCAGGGATGACACTTAAGCACAGAGACTTGATCCATTCGGGTCGGGTCGCTACAAGATGGTATTAGAGCACATGTTGACTGTAGGACGTGACCCTAGAAACTGGCAAGCCCATAGCAAAGATTTTTCTCTACAACTTTCCCTTTCAAAAAGATCTTTTACCTCTCTTCTCTTCTGAGCTTATTCAAAAATTCCCTTTAGTGAGACCATACCCCTTTCCCCTTTTGACCACACGAAGATTCGACTGATGAGACCACTCCAAGAAGTACAAGATATCGGACAACTAAGACCACTTCGGAATGAAGAGTATTTTCCGTGCATCTGAATAATGGAAACTACAACGGTTGAAGACCGAAGACAAGTAGAATTTGAAGGCTCTGAAGAATTCCTAGATTTTTATGACCTAGGAAGGCTACCCTTATGGGACTTGGCAGACTATGGAAGTTGTCAATACCCGAGATCAAGGTGTATCGGAGAAAGACCGGAGCATGTAGAGTTAAGAACTCAAGGATTTGTCAAGAAAACCCTAAGGCAGGAGATATCAACTATGGAATGATAGCTCATGGAAATGACTAGAGCAGAAACACTGCTATCCATGAAGTTATCTCCCGCTTATGCTATTGTCACCATGCTAAGTTAAGGATGCATTTCTTCATAATGGATTGGATGGAAGAAGGCTGATGGAGCACCTATCGACAAAAGATGAAGTTTTAACCTTAGCCGGTGTATCACTAGGATTTGGAGAATTACATCTAGAAGTTTAAGATGGACTGCAGGAAGCTATATTTTGACAAGAAGCGTTTCGTGAAGAACTCAAGACACAAAAGTTGAAAGTAGCCAAGCTAGAGGAGCAAAACCTCGAGATACCGAAGATTCGTCAGGAACTGAAGGACAGTAGGACCATCGTTCACGCCAAGGATGTTGAAACCCAGAAGTTTGGAATGCAACTCTAGAAATATTAAAGGACGTCATGATAGACCTTGCGCCAACAGAGATGATCTGGCAAAAGAACTGGAGAAAGACAAGCATGATTGGAAGAAGCCATCAGAAGCATGAACAAGACTCGTAGAGATTGGAGACGTTGAAGATTTATTGACCTTTAGAAGACCAAACCCCTGTTATATACCTACGTTAGATGCGACGTTTGTGAGTTGTCATTTGTTTGATGTTTTTTCCCGACAGCCACAAATAAAATCTGCCTTTTCAAAACTTTTTGTTTGTATTGTGTGCATCCCTCTCTATCTATCTTATCTCACCCCAAACCCATGGACCCAATAGAGGATGAGTGGAGATGAGCTTGTATTTTCTGGACCAATGAGTTAGTTGGAGACAGACCGATGGATTCAGAACATGGAGGATCACATGGAGAATAACCCTATAGTCGGAAAGGATATGACCCAACATGCTCTTCAGTGCTTTGAAAGAGGTGCTGCTACTTGGTGGAGAATGTACCAAACCATCAATGGATGGCAAGGAGTAACCACTTGGAAAGAATTTAAGTTGACTCTGCAAAGATCTCACCTTGTGTCCCAGAAGTTGAAGCCTTATGGAAAGGATATGAGGAAACCTTGTGCATGCAAGATTTGTGGAGAAATAGGACACACCCATAAAGTACACAAGGATGAATGCCCTAATTGTGAAGGAAGTCACCCAATTGAAGAATGTCCCACTAGGCAGATTACTTGTTTCTTGTGTGAAGGGATTACCCACTATCCTACTCAATGTCACATTTACCCCATGGTACGAAAGACCGTACAACAGAAGAAAGAGGTAAAAAAAGGAGCCCTTATGGAAATTTTAGAAGAACCCGTGATGAAGGAAGATGTGGAGGACACACCCAAAGAAGAACCAATTAAACCCTGCACCAAGTCTTGCTATTCATGTGGAGAAGAAGGACACATCTCCCAGAATTGTATGAATGGGGATCTAATAGAATTCCCGATGGAGGAAGTAGAGTATGACCCACAGGAAATAGAAGCCCTGATTGGAACGGAAAAGTCCAGAAAGAGAAGCAGATTAGATTCCAGGAAGGATCTAAGCCATATCACCTGTTATAGGTGCAAGGAGTCAGGGCACTACCTCAACAGTTGCCCCAAAAGGAAACCTCGATACTTGTCAGAAGTAATATGTTTTCGTTGTAATAGAGCAGGGCACTTTGCCAGAGGATGCCCCAAGGAGAAGGAGACTTGTGCTAGATAGTGAGTTTGCAACAAAAGAAATGGAGTAGTAGAAGTGAGAACATTTTCTTTTATATCGAGGTGTTGAGTTGAGACATGTAATGGAAAAGCAAGAGATTGTAATCATTGGAGAATGAATCATTGGTACTGATATGGATTTTATGAGTTGTTACTCTATGAAGAAGAATTTCGGCCATTCTGAGGATATGAGAAATATGGTCTATGGAAGATTTGTGCATTTTAAGGGTGGTAGTACCCTGTAAGAACCCTTAACCCTGAAAAGGATAAGGATACTCCACTAAATGGATTTCGGACAAAATGAATACAAGTTTTGTCTCGATATGTGTGATACCCTAGAGTGTGTGGGATGAAGTTGGAGACCGTCAGTTGTTTGGACCAAATGTGATCAAGGAGTCAGAAGAGAACGTTAAGTTGATTCGAGGTAGACTGGAGGTAGCTCAGTCCAGGCAGAAGAGTTATGTAGACTCAAAAACTCAAGGAGGTAGTCTATGAAATTGGAGATAGAGCATGTCTCTGTGTGTCCCCTCTGCGAGGAGTTAAACGAATTGGAGTTAAGGTAAAGTTAGCCCCGAGATTTGTAGCACCATACCGAGTTTTGGAGTGTACGGGAGAAGTGGCCAACAAGTTGGAGTCACCCGAAGGACTGTCAGGAGTTCATGATGTGTTTCACATTTCCCAGTTGAAGAAGTGCCATGCAGAGATGGCCAGTATTCCCCTGTAAGGACGCTTGACCCTGGAAAGGATAATGATGTTCCACGAAGTGGAATATGGACTCCATAAGTATAAGTTTTTATCTCCGTATGAGGGATACCCCACGAGGATGAAGAGATAAATTACTATTGGATATAAAGGAGGTATGATGTTGGAAATATGGATCAAGGGAAATTCCATGATGAGTCTGAGTAATCATGTCCTAGTTTAGGTGCCAATAGAAGGAAGGAAGACAATACAATTGGATGGATTTAAGAATACTAGGAAGCTGGAAGTTGGAACAATGATTAGTTGCCCGATGATAAGTTAAGGACTACAAGTGATGAGATGGGCCATAACCCACAGGCCCCAGGACCTGCCAAGAAGCAAGCACATTTTTGCTGAAGGAAAAACCTCGGAGGAAGATACAACGTTTATCGATAGATGATCTTATAGGAGTTTACGCAAACCTGAGATTGGTGAAGGAACGATAGATGATTGTTTGGCTTGCAGAATCCATGGATTTATCCGAACCCAGTTCATCGACAAGAGAAATTATGCAATGCTTGTGAGGATGACCGAGTGTTAGAATGCGAGATTCACTAAACCGTATACAAAGTAATGATTTGGGTGCGGGATGGATTGATCACCATACCGACTTACTCTTATTATTCGCCTTGCTATATGGGATGGTAAATCTGAGTGACTTGCCTATAGTAGAGAGACGACGATATTAAACCTTGTTTGAACCTTAGAATGCTATAAGTATTTTCCCTTGTACAAGGCAGCTGTTGCCACACGTAGGATATACGGTGAGGATCAACCCAGACCCATTTCATGCAGGAGAAACCCTAAATTGTTGACCACCATGAGATATCAATAGTTGTTTAGTTTTGGCGCCAGACCTCTCAGCTATGAAGACCCAGTCTCGGAATAACCTTACCAAGATGAAAGGACAGAAGAATTGTGGTAAAGGTTATGCCACTACCAGAAGAGCCCGGATAAGGAATTATCCTGAAGATCTGAGAAGACCGACACTGTTAACAATATGGATGAAGTATATGAGTTTTGATGGAACCGTAACCATGCTTCTAAGGGTGGTCGCACCCCAGACCCCGGAGACGATTGATGAAATTTTGAAGAGACCCCGAACCTAACTTATTTCTTTCTAGCCTCTCCGAATCTCGAGGACGAGATTCATTTTAAGGGTGGTAGGTTTGTAACATCCCAAAATTCTAAATTTTGGAATGTTATATTAAATAGGTAGATTGATTTATTGTTTGATTGTTGTGTGATTGATTGAGTGAAATTCGAAACGTTTTGAAAGTTAAATGAGGGAGAATAAAAGGACTTTCCCAAACTTTCATTTTTCATTCGTGATCTCCATGAATTCAAATTCTTTTCAACACAAAACACTAGAGAGAAGATGACATGACTTCTTCCATTTAAATTAAATGAAAATGGTTGTTGAAAATATTTGAATTTCGTTTGAAAATATTTCAAAATTCATAAACTTCAAGCAACTCAATGATTTTCATGAGAGAAGATAAAATGACTTCTTCAAAATATATGAAATATGAGTTGGAAGTTAAAAGGATCAAATTCAAAGTCCTTTTGGAATTTTTTTTCAATTTAGAGTTATTTGAGTTTTATTCAAATTATTTTTCTCCAAAAACAAAATACATGGAAAATAGGGTAACATGATTCCCTACAATAGAAAATTGGAGAAAAATTTATTTGAAATCATTTTGGTATTTTTAAAATGATTTTTATTGGATTTTATTAGACCAGTAGCACTCTTTGGTTTATCTGAATTTGTGTGGATTTTATTTGAAGTTATAAAAATGTTCATGTCGTAGAGAATCTTTTTCTGAAAATTCTGATATATTATATGACTATGTTATGTTTCATTTTTATTTTGGTTTTATTTTATTTCCTGGAAAAAATGTTTAAAAAACAACTTCTCCGCCGACTGGGCCGGCCCAGCTCCAGCCAGGCCACGACCCAGTCCCGACACGCGCCTCACCGAAACCCATTGGATCGGTCATCTGATCCGTTTCCCATCTCCCTCTCTCTCCGACCCATGGACCCCACCTGTCATCGCCAGGGACAAAGGCCGCCCCTCGCACGCCTCGCCGACCGATTTCTCTCGCGGGATTCGCTCGCTGCCTTGCCCCTCGCCCATGAAACTCCCCTATAAATACTCAGCAACTCCTCCTCGTCCGATTTTCGCGAAAACCTTGATCTCCCGTGCCCTAAGGAGTCATTCCGATCTCGCCGGAGTTCGTGAAGCTTCACCGAGCTCCGCCGCCTTGCCGCGCCTCCACCCCCCCTTCCGATCACCTCCGCCACCACCAGCACATCCGCCTTGCCTCTCTGCACCTCCCCGTGCTCTCGGACGAGACGGAGAACCATCGGAGCCACCGCCACCTCACCGTCGTCCACGACCGAAGCTACCTCGCCGGGGCCACGGTTCGCCTGAACTCCACCAGCGCCGCCTCCTGCCCGACCCCGTCATCCAGTGCCACCGACCCCACTCTGGAGCCGCCGCCCCTTGCCGCGCGACCCGCCGCCCCTCCCTGCCTTGCCGGAGTCGTCGCCTAAGCCGGCGACCATGCCCTCTGTAAGCGCTCCAGTCTCCAGATCGTTTTTTCGAAACGTTTTCTTTATTTAGTGAACGCTCGCTGGTTTAGCCTCTGGAGCGAATGAGTTCATAGTTTAGGGTTCAGGAGTGAACGTTCGTTGTTTAGAATTTTTCTTTTTCTTTTTAATTTCAGTCTAGGGACCCATTCGTGAATATTTTCTTTACAGATCAGCCCCTGGTTTTCAAACGACTATAACTTTTTGCTCGTTAGTCGGAATTAGACGAAACCGACGCTCACGTCTTTGTTATGATCCCCTCTATCCAGTAATACAACTCAAACATGCTTTTGAAAAGTTTAAAATTTGAATTAGATCAGATTCGAATTCAAACTTCGTTTGATCATAACTTGAGTTTCGTAGCTCCGTTTGAGTTGATTCTTTTTGCAAATCGAAGCTCTTGACCTAAACTTTCTGATAAGGCCAAATTCATATAATTTTGGTACTGTTAGAAATTGTTTTATGTTGCAAGAGTTATTTGCTTGGTTTTAATGTTTTCCGAATTGTCTTCTTCTATCTTTCTGATATTTTGAGTGATTGCTTATGTGTGGTTACTATTGCTTGCTTACGATAGATTGACCAGAGTGTGACGAGTAGAACTATCAAGAGTTATGAGTGCGAATCATCTTCATCAACATTGCAGGCAAGTTCACACTTTGATCATACCTCTTTCATACCCAGTTTTTATTGCATTAGACCAAACCTCCAACATTGCATGATTAGGATCTAATTAAATTGTGGGATGGGAAGTAATTGAGGTAGTACCTATTACCTGTTTATTATGAAACCCTTGGGAGTTACTATTACGTTATGCTTAGATTGCCATGCTATGCTCGTAGACGTGGATTGGGTTTTGAGAGTATTCATGACAGTTGTGAGATTGTTAATTAATGGTTTACTTAAGGTGGCAACTTAAACACACATCTGGGTGGATTGAGGCACCTGGGTATTCCAGGATTGCCTGTCTAGGCACCTGGGTAGACCAGGATTGCCTGTTTTTTATGGACCGCCACCCAGGCTCAAAGGGATCATGAGATTTTTCATACTAGAAACTTCCGTGTGCAGCCACAAGCTATTATGGGCTCTAGCATAGTTGATTAAGTCGTGCGAACTCTTACAGGGTAGACTAGCAGATGTAGGGGAAAGTAGGTGTAACAGTCTATCCATCGTAAGGTGCTAGCGCTTCTGAAAGACTATGTCTCGGTCATCCGTCTTCTCAAACACCATGTAGTGCGAGAAACCAAACGGAGGCGATCGAGTCTTGTGGGGAGTGCGCAAACCTCTGCAGAGTGTATAAACTAATCAGGATTAGCCGTGTCCCCGGTTATGGACATCTTGAGTATCTAGTACTTGGATTATCATGTGAATCTCATCATGTTACTTTAAACTAAGTTTGTTGGGTTTAATGATGTTATTTAATTGGGATTGAGAATGCTGTCAACCATTCTCAATGTTCAACAACCACCATGATAGTTAAATAAAATTTATTCCTTTGCAGTAGGAAAAATTGGCTTTTCGCAAAAACCTTATAACCATAGAGCTTTCCCACCAGCCATATATGCATGTAGTGATAGCCATTGTTCATCATTTCTCTATGGTGTGAATTTGCTAGTACATTCAATGTACTGACCCTCTGTGGCTGCAACGTCTCATGTTGCAGGATTTCTTACGACGAGTAAGTGATACATTAGGGTTACGATTTCTACACTCAACTTTGCCGTTGGTGTTGATGGGAATCCACAACCTTGTTACTTCCGCTATTTGGATTGAGGTAATAGTATTTGCGTTACTTTTACATGTGATTTACCTCTGTTATAAATCCTCGAGTACTGTGTGTGTCAGCATACCGATCCAGGGATGACACTTAAGCACAGAGACTTGATCCATTCAGGTCGGGTTGCTACAACCCACTTCCTATGCATAGGGATTTTGTGAGAAAACAATTTATGGGAACAAGAATCAACTAGCATTGGAAAGCAAAACAAGCATAACTTCAAAACTTTAGGCACATAGAGAGGAAACATGGTATTATTGCAATTTCTACAAGCATATATTCCTCCATCATAATAATTTTCAGTAGCATCATGAATGAATTCAACAATATAACTATCACAGAAAGCATTCTTTTCATGATCTACAAGCATAGAATTTTTATTACTCTCCACATAACAAAATTTCTTCTCATGAATAGTAGTGGGAGCAAACTCAACAAAATAACTATCATGTGAGGCATAATCCAATTGAAAGTTAAAATCATGATGACAAGTTTCATGGATATCATTATTCTTTATAGCATATCTGTCATCACAATAATCATCATAGATAGGAGGGATGCTTTCATCATAATAAATTTGCTCATCAAAACTTGGAGGACAAAAAATATCATCTTTACCAAACATAGCATCCCAAAGCTTGTGGCTTTGCATATCATTAGCATCATGGGTATTCAAAGAATTCATACTAACAACATTGCAATCATGCTCATCATCCAAAGATTTAGTGCCAAACATTTTAATGCATTCTTCTTCTATCACTTTGGCACAATTATCGGAATCCTAATTTTCACGAAAGATATTAAAAAGATGAAGCATATGAGGCAACCTTAATTATTCTTTTTGTAGTTTTCTTTTATAAACTAAACTAGTGATAAAACAAGAAACTAAAAGATTTAATTGCAAGATCTAAAGATATACCTTCAAGCACTAACCTCCCCGGCAACGGTGCCATAAAAGAGCTTGATGTCTACTACACAACCTTCTTCTTGTAGACGTTGTTGGGCCTCCAAGTGCAGAGGTTTGTAGGACAGTAGAAAATTTGCCTCAAGTGGGTGACCTAAGGTTTATCAATACGTGGGAGGCATAGGATGAAGATGGTCTCTCTCAAACAACACTTCAACCAAATAACAAAGAGTCTCTTATGTACCCAACACACCCAATACAATGGTAAATTGTATAGGTGCACTAGTTCGGCGAAGAGATGGTGATACAAGTGCAATATGGATGGTAGATATAGGTTTTTGCAATCTGAAATATAAAAACATAAAGGTAACTAATGATAAAAGTGAGCAAAAACGTATTGCAATGCGTTGAAACAAGGCCTAGGGTTCATACTTTCACTGGTGCAAGTTCTCTCAACAATAACAACATAATTGGATCATATAACTATCCCTCAACATGCAACAAAGAGTCACTCCAAAGTCACTAATAGTGGAGAACAAACGAAGAGATTATTATAGGGTACAAAACCACCTCAAAGTTATCCTTTCTGATCGATCTATTCACGAGTTCGTAGTAAAATAACACGAAGCTATTCTTTCCGTTCGATCTATCCTAGAGGTCATACTAGAATAACACCTTAAGACGCAAATCAACCAAAACCCTAATGTCACCCAGAAACTCCAATGTCACCTCAAGTATCCGTGGGTACGATTATATGATATGCATCACACAATCCCATATTCATCTATTCAACCAACACAAAGAACTTCAAAGAGTGCCCCAAAGTTTCTACCGGAGAGTCAAGACGAAAACGTGTGCCAACCCCTATGCATAAGCTCATAAGGTCACGGAACTCACAAGTTGATCACCAAAACATACATCAAGTGGATCACGTGAATATCCCATTGTCACCATAGATAAGCACATGCAAGACATACATCAAGTGTTCTCAAATCCTTGAAGACTCAATCCGATAAGATAACTTCAAAGGGAAAACTCAATCCATTACAAGAGAGTAGAGGGGGAGAAACATCATAAGATCCGACTATAATAGCAAAGCTCTTGATACATCAAGATCGTGCCGAATCAAGAACACGAGAGAGAGAGAGAGATCAAACACATAGCTACTAGCACATACCCTCAGCCCCGAGGGTGAACTACACCCTCCTCATCATGGAGAGTGCCGGGATGATGAAGATGGCCACCGGTGATGGATTCCCCCTCCGGCAGGGTGCCGGAATGTGTCTAGATTGGCTTTCGGTGGCTACGGAGGCTTGCGGTGGCGAAACTCCCAATCTAGGTTATTTTCTGGAGGTTTCTGTATTTATAGGAATTTTGGCATAGGTCTCACGTCAGGGGGGGTCTCCGAGTCGTCCACGAGATAGGGGACGCACCCACGGGGTAGGGCGTGCCCTCCACCCTCGTGGACGGCTCGGGACTCTTCTGGCCAAACTCTTTTACTTCGGGGGCTTCTTTTGGTCCATAAAAAATCATCAAAAATTGGCATGTCAATTGGACTTCGTTTGGTATTCCTTTTCTGTAAAACTCAAAAACAAGAGAGAAAAACAGAAACTGGCACTGGGTCTAGGTTAATAGGTTAGTCCCAAAAATCATATAAAATAGCATATAAATGCATATAAAACATCCAAGATTGATAATATAATAGCATCGAACAATAAAAAATTATAGATACGTGGGAGACGTATCAGCTGGTCAGACGAGCTAATGGTGATGGTGCACTTGGACCACTTGAGCGGGCATGTGGCCTCGAGCCTGGGGAGGGCCGCGTTCACCTCATGAGCGAGCTGCTTGAAGATGCGGTGGGAGGCTGGGGCCTGAGCGCCACCCAAAATGCAGGCGATGGCGCGAGGCTCCTGGAAGCCCCCAGCCCCCTCGTCCTGGTGGTGGTCGTCGTTTCTTCTCGGTGGTGGTGGCAGCGGAGGGAGGCCGGCATTGCCCTGAGGACAGTCCTCACGAGGCTGGTCTCTCCACGCGCCCTCGCGAGGCTGTCCTTGCCAGCGATGCTCACGAGGCTGGTCGTGCCACTCCTAGCGGGGGTTGCGGTCGTCCCAACGTCCTCCACTTCTGCCTCCCCCGCGACCGTAGCCTCGATCATGGCGCTCGGGGCGTTGACCAAGGCGCCCGTCGTGGATGGCCCTGAGCTCCTGACAGTAATTCGTGTTGTGGCTATGCATGTTGTGGAAGATGCAAAATGGACAGCTACCCTTGGACGACTCTGGGTGGTCGCAATGGCCCTTCATCTCTGGTTCGGCCGCGAGCATGACAGCCCCCTTGCGCTTCACATCCTTGGCCTTCTTGTCTTCTGGGTCGGCATCTGGGAGCTCGAGAAGGGAGAGGCGCTCCTCCTCAGCTCTCGCACACTTGGTAGCCATGTTGAACATCTCCAGAGCCGTGCACATGTCCTCATGGATGACGAGCTCCTCCTTCATCTCTACACCGCGGATGCCATCGGAGAACGCTGAGATGATGACTTCGTCAGAAACCTTGGGGATCTTGAGGCGAACGCTCTTGAAGCGTTGGATGTACTTCTGCAGGGTCTCTCCATGCTGCTGCTTGATGCATCGCAGGTCACCCACAGCAGGCGGGCGGTCGCAAGTGCCCTGGAAGTTGGCGACGAAACGCTCACGCATCTCGCCCTAGGAGGAGATCGATCCCGCAGGCAGATTCAGGAGCCATGAGCACGCGCCATCCTTGAGGGCCATGGGGAACCAGATTGCCATGACCTTTTCATCGTCGTTGGCTGCCTCGATGCTCAGCTCATAGAGCTTCAGGAATTCCGCAGGGTCGGGGGAGCTGTCATAGCATGGAGGCAGGTCAGGCTTGAACTTGCCTGGCCAAACGATGTTGCATAGCTCAGGGGTGAAGGCGCGACATCCCGCTGTGGTCACCAGAGCCCATCGTGGAGGTGGAGCCTGAGCTTGGTGCTCGCGCACCACCGCTGCAGGTGGGCGCGGTCTTGTTGTGGCGGTGGAGGCAGTGCTGGAGCACCTTCTTGCGACCGTTGGACCTCCCGGCAGCTTTCTTCTTCGTGTGCGGGCGCACGGCGTGGAGGGTCATGCCGCGGGGCCACACGTCTTGGACCGAGGGCGACATCTTGAGGAGGAGGTGGCGGAGGCACTCCATGGGCTACGTCACCCACAGCAGGCGGCGGACGAGGCAACGAGAGGGACGGTGCAGGCGAGCCCCTAGCCACGCTGACTAGCTTGTCGATGCGGTCTAGCAAGTCTTCGTAGAGGTCGTCCACGGGGCGGTAACGCAGGAGCTCATGCGTTATGAGCAATGCAGCCTGCGCGTTCGCCGGGCCGTGACGAGCATGGGACGACGAACCGACCGGGGTCAGCGATGGTGTGCCTCCGTCCCGCTGCACAGAGGGATTCCGCGACGAAGCTTGCTGCTCATGCCCCGCCGGGACGGTGACGGAGTTGGCGGCAGGTGATGGAGAACGACGGTAAGGCCTGCCGACGGGCGTTGTCTGGGCGACACACGCGGTGAGAGCGGCTCGACGCTCAGCACGGGCTCGGCGAGCATCTGCCATGGAGAAGGTGGAGCGGCGGCGAGTTGGTCGACGGGAGAGAAGCTTTGACGCACCCCTACCTGGAGCGCCAAATGTCGGATTCCGTGCTCTGCAGACCCTTGAGAGGTTCGAACACTGGGGTGCGTACGAAAAACTCCTTCTCCCAAACCTGGCGGCCCAACGATTCCACAGCCTAGCTTGACGAACCCAAGGGACAAGAGAAACAGTAGTTTATCCTGGTTCGGGCCACCTTGCGATGTAATACCCTACTCCAGCTTGGTGGTGGATTGCCTCGAGGAGCTGAGGATGAACCAGTACAGTGGTTGAACAACCTCACGAGGTGAGGTGTTCTTGAGCTCGGTGAACTGGTGGGTGTGAGGATGGTCTAAATGATCTGATCACTCTCCTTGGTGGTGGCTAAATCCTATTTATAGTGGTCTTGGTTCTCTTCCCAAATGTAGGCGGTAAGGGATCCCACAACGGCCAAATTCAAAGGGAGACAACTAGTACAAGTTATCCTGACAAAAGTGGTCTTCGCCTGCAAAGGCTCTGGTGGTGATGCTGTAGTGGGCTCCGCGATGACCTCCGTCCTGTCGTCCTGACGATCTTGGTCTTGTTGCACCAATATGGAAACCTTTTTCTGATTTGTTGGGACTTCGCGCCTGCGCTTGCCCCCTTGGCACCAAAGGGGAAACTGGTACGCTACGCCCGCTGGCGCCCGCCTGGCCTTGGTCGTCATGGCTCATGTCATGTGATCCTCGTGAGGTGCACCTTGAAGTAAATATGCCCTGGAGACAATACTAAAGTTTATATTTATATTTCCTTATATCATGATAAATGTTTATTATTCATGCTAGAATTGTATTAACCGGAAACTTAGTACATGTGTGAATACATAGACAAACAAAGTGTCCCTAGTATGCCTCTACTTGACTAGATCATTAATCAAAGATGGTTAAGTTTCCTAGTCATAGACATGTGTTGTCATTTGATGAATGGGATCACATCATTAGAGAATGATGTGATGGACAAGACCCATCCGTTAGCTTAGCACTATGATCGTTTAGTTTATTGCTATTGCTTTCTTCATGACTTATACATGTTCCTTAGACTATGAGAATATGCAACTCCCGAATACCGGAGGAACACCTTGTGTGCTATCAAACGTCACAACGTAAATGGGTGATTATAAAGATGCTCTACACGTGTCTCCAATGGTGTTTGTTGAGTTGGCATAATCGAGATTAGGATTTGTCACTCCGATTGTCGGGGAGGTATCTCTGGGCCCTCTCGGTAATGCACATCACTATAAGCCTTGCAAGGAATGTCACTAATGAGTTAGTTACAGGATGATGCATTACGAAACGAGTAAAGAGACTTGCCAGTAAAGAGATTGAACTAGGTATGATGATACCGACGATCGAATCTTGGGCAAGTAACATACTGATGACAAAGGGAACAACGTATGTTGTTGTGCGGTTTGACCGATAAAGATCTTCGTAGAATATGTAGGAGCCAATATGAGCATCCAGGTTCCGCTATTGGTTATTGACTGGAGATATGTCTCGGCCATGTCTACATAGTTCTCGAACCCGTAGGGTATGCACGCTTAACGTTCGATGACGATTTGTATTATGAGTTATGTGATTTGATGACCGAAGTTTGTTCAGAGTCCCGGATGAGATCGCGGACATGACGAGGAGTCTCTAAATGGTCGAGACGTAAAAATCGATATATTGGAAGGCTATATTCGGACATCGGAAAGGTTCTGAGTGGTTCGGGTATTTTCGGGGTACCGAAGAGTTACGGGAATTCACCGGGGGAAGCATTGGGCCTTCATGGGCCTTAGTGGAAAGGAGAGAAGAGCCACATGGGGAGGCCGCGTGCCCCCCCATGGTATGGTCTGAATTGTACTAGGGAGGGTGCAGCGCCCCCTCTTTCCTTCTCCCTCTCCTCTCCTTCCTTCTTCTCCTACATGGACTAGGAAAGGGGGAAACCTACTCCTACTTGGAGTAGGAATCCCCCCTTGGGCGCGCCCCTTGAGGCCGGCCCTCCTCCTCCCCCCTCCTTTATATATGGGGTAGGGGGCACCCCATAGACACACAAGTTGATCTCTTAACCGTGTGCGGTGCCCCCCTCCACAGATTTCCACCTCGGTCATATTGTCATAGTGCTTAGGCGAAGCCCTGTGTCGGTAACTTCATCATCACCGTCACGACGCCGTCGTGCTGATGAAACTCTCCCTCGGCCTCAGCTAGCTCTAGAGTTCGAGGAACATCACCGAGCTGAACGTGTGTAGATCGCGGAGGTGCCGTGCATTTAGTACTTGATCGGTTGGATCGCGAAGACGTTCGACTACATCAACCGCGTTACTTAACGCTTCCGCTTTCGGTCTACGAGGGTATGTGGACTCACTCTTCCCGCTCGTTGCTATGTTTCTCCTAGATAGATCTTGCGTGATCATAGGAATTTTTTTGAATTACTACGTTCCACAACAGTGGCATCCGAGCCAGGTCTATGCGTAGATGTTATATGCACGAGTAGAACACAAAGGAGTTGTGGGCGTGGGTATTGTTGGATGAAGTGGCCCGGACCGACATTACATGATCGCGTTCATGAGACTGGTTCTACCGACGTGCTTTGCACATAGGTGGCTGATGTCTACTACACAACCTTCTTCTTGTAGACGTTGTTGGGCCTCCAAGTGTAGAGGTTTGTAGGACAGTAGCAAATTTCCCTCAAGTGGATGACCAAAGGTTTATCAATCCGTGGGAGGCGTAGGATGAAGGTGGTCTCTCTCAAGCGACCCTGCAACCAAATAACAAAGAGTCTCTTGTGTCCCCAACACACCCAATACAATGGTAAATTGTATAGGTGCACTAGTTCGGCGAAGAGATGGTGATACAAGTGCAATACAGATAGTAGATATGGGTTTTGTAATCTGAAAAATATAAAAACAGCAAGGTAACAAGTGGTAAAATTGAGCATAAACGGTATTGCAATGTGTTGAAACAAGGCCTAGGGTTCATACTTTCACTAGTGCAAGTTCTCTCAACAATAATAACATAATTGGATCATTTAACTATCCCTCAACATGCAACAAAGAGTCACTCCAAAGTCACTAATAGCAGAGAACAAACGAGAGATGATTGTAGGGTACGAAATCACCTCAAAGTTATTCTTTCTGATCAATCTATTCAAGAGTCGGTAGTAAAATAACAAAAAGCTATTCTTTCCGTTCGATCTATCCTAGAGTTCATACTAGAATAACACCTTAAGACACAAATCAACCAAAACCCTAATGTCACCTAGATACTCCAATGTCACCTCAATTATCCATGGGTATGATTATACGATATGCATCACACAATCTCAGATTCATCTATTCAACCAACACAAAGAACTTCCAAGAGTGCCCCAAAGTTTCTACCGGAGAGTCAAGACAAAAACGTGTGCCAACCCCTATGCATAAGTTTACGAGGTCACGGAACTCGCAAGTTGATCACCAAAACATACATCAAGTGGATCACATGATATCCCATTGTCACCACAGATAAGCACGTGTAAGACATACATCAAGTGTTCACGAATCCTTAAAGACTCAATCTGATAAGACAACTTCAAAGGGAAAACTCAATTCATCACAAGAGAGTAGAGGGGGAGAAACATCATAAGATCCAAATATAATAGAAAAGCTCGCGATACATCAAGAGCGTGCCGACTCAAGAACACGAGATGGAGAGAGAGAGAGAGAGAGAGAGAGAGAGAGAGAGAGAGAGAGAGAGAGAGATCAAACACATAGCTACTGGTACATACCCTCAACCCCGAGGGAGAACTACTCCCTCCTTGTCATGGAGAGCGCCGGGATGATGAAGATGGCCACCGGAGAGGGATTCCCCCCTTCGGCAGGATGCCGGAACGGGTCTAGATTGGTTTTCGGTGGCTACAGAGGCCTCTGGCGGCGGAACTCCCGATCTAGGTTTCTTTTTGGAAGTTTCTGTATATATAAGAGGTTTTGGCGTCGAGAACAAGTAGGGGGGTCTCCGGGCTGTCGACGAGGCAGGGAGGCACGCCCAGGGGGGTGGGTGCGCCCCCACCCTCATGGGCAGACCGAGACTCTTCTGCCCCAACTCTTTTACTCCATGGCCTTCTTCTGGTCCAAAAATAAGCTCCGTCAATTTTCAGGTCAATTGGACTCCGTTTGGTTTTCCTTTTCTGCGACACTCAAAAACAAGGAAAAAATAGAAACTGGCACAGGGCTCTAGGTTAATAGGTTAGTCCCAAAAATCATATAAAATAGCATATAAATGCATATAAAACATCCTAGATGGATAATATAATAGCATTGAACAATCAAAAAATTTAGATACGTTGGAGACGTATCAGTGGCTGGCGGGTGTCAGTTTCTCCAACTTTAGTTGAATCGGATTCAATGAATAGGGTTCTTTCTGAAGATCAAAAAGCAATCACTATACCACATTGTGGTTTTTATGTCGTAGGTAAGAACGATTGTTGCTAGAAGCCCGTAGCAGCCACGCAAAACTTGCAACAACAAAGTAGAGGACGTCTAACTTGTTTTTGCAGGGCATGTTGTGATGTGATATGGTCAAGACGTGATGATATATAATTTGTTGTATGGGATGATCATGTTTTGTAACTGTTATCTGCAACTGGCAGGAGCCATATGGTTGTCGCTTTATTGTATGAAATGCAATCGCCATGTAATTGCTTTACTTTATCACTAAGCGGCAGTGATAGTCGTAGAAGCAATAATTGGCGAGACGACAACGATGCTTTGATGGAGATCAAGGTGTCAAGTCGGTGACGATGGTGACCATGACGGTGCTTTGGAGATGGAGATCAAAGGCACAAGATGATGATGGCCAGATGATATCACTTATATTTGATTGCATGTGATGTTTATCCTTTACGCATCTCATTTTGCTTAGTTTGGCGGTAGCATTATAAGATGATCTCTCACTAAATTTCAAGGTATAAGTGTTCTCCCTGAGCATGCACCGTTGCTACAGTTCGTCGTGCCGAGACACCACGTGATGATCTGGTGTGACAAGCTCTACGTTCACATACAACGGGTGCAAGCCAGTTTTGCACACGCAGAATACTTGGGTTAAACTTGACGAGCCTAGCATATGCAGGTATGGCCTCGGAACACTGAGACTGAAAGGTCAAACGTGAATCATATAGTAGATATGATCAACATAGTGATGTCCACCATTGAAAACTACTCCATCTCACGTGATGACCGGACATGGTTTAGTTGATATGGATCACGTGATCACTTAGATGATTAGAGGGATGTCTATCTAAGTGGGAGTTCTTAAGTAATATGATTAATTGAACTTAAATTTATCATGAACTTTGTCCTGATAGTATTTGCATACCTATGTTGTAGATCAATTTCTCGCGTATAGCTTCCCCGTTTTACTTATGATATGTTCCTAGAGAAAACTATGTTGAAAGGTGTTAGTAGCAATGATGCGGACTAGCTCCGTGATCTTAGGATTATTCTCATTCCTGCACAAAAGAATTATGTCCTTGATGCACTGCTAGGTGACGAACCTATTGCAAGAGCAGATGCAGACGTTATTAACGTTTGGCAAGCTCGGTATGATGACTACTTGATAGTTTAGTGCGCCATGCTTTATGGCTTAGAATCGGGACTTCAAAACATTTTGAACACCACAAATCATATAAGATGTTCCGAGAGCTGAAATTGGTATTTCAGACACATGCCCTAGTCGAGAGGTATGAGACCTCTAACAAGTACTTGCCTACAAGATGAAGGAGAATAGCTCAACCAGTGAGCATGTGCTCAGAATGTATGAGTACTACAATCACTTGAATCAAGTGGGAGTCAATCTTCCGAATAAGACTATGATTGACAGAGTTCTCTAGTCACTATTGCCAAGTTACTGGAACTTCGTAATGAACTATAATATGCAAGGGATGACGAAAACGATTCCCGAGCTCTTTCTGATGCTGAAATCAACGAAGGTAGAAATCAAGAAAATCATCAAATGTTGATGGCTGACAAGACTGCTAGTTTCAAGTAAAGGGCAAGGGAAAGAAAGGGAACTTCAAGAATAATGCCAAGCAAGTTGTCATTCCCATGAAGAAGCCCAAAGCTAGACCCAAGCCTGAAACTGAGTGCTTCTACTGCAAAGGAAATGGTCACTAGAAGCGGAACTGCCCCAAATACTTGGCGGATAAGAAGGATGGCAAAGTGAACAAAAGCATATATGATATACATGTTATTGATGTGTTCTTTACTAGTATTCATGGTAACCCCTGGGTATTAGATACTGGTTCAGTTGCTATGATTAGTAACTCAAAATAGGAGTTACAAAATGAACAAAGACTAGTTGAGGGCGAGGTGATGATGTGTGCTGGAAATGATTCCAAAGGTTGATAAGATCACCATCGCATACTCCCTTTACCTTCGGGATTAATGTTGAACCTAAAATAAATGTTATTTGGTGTTTGCGTTGAGCATAATATGATTGGATCATATTTATTGCAATACGGTTATTCATTTAAGTAAAAGAATAATTGCTATTCTGTTTACATGAATAAAACCTTCTATCGTCATACACCCAAGGTGAATGGTTTGTTGAATCTTGATAGTAGTGATACACATGTTAATGATATTGATGCCAAAAGATGCAAAGTTGATAATGATAGTGCAAAATACTAGTGGCACTGCCGTTTAGGTCATATTGGTGTAAAGTGCATGAAGAAACTCCATGCTGATGGGCTTTTGGAATCACTTTATTTAGAATCACTTGATGCTTGTGAACCATGCCTCATGGGCAAGATGACTAAGACTCCATTCTCCGGAACAATGGAGCGACCAACAGACTTATTAGAAATAATACATACTGATGTATGCGATCCAATGAGTGTTGAGGCTCACGGCGGGTATCGCTATTTTCTAACCTTCACAAATGATTTGAGCAGATATGAGTGTATCTACTTAATGAAACACAAGTCTGTAACGTTTGAAAAGTTCAAAGAATTTCAGAGTGAAGGGGAGAATCATCGTAACAAGAAAATAAATTTTCTATGATCTGATCGCGGGAACGAAATACTTGAGTTACGAGTTTGGCCTTCAGTTGAAACAATGCGGAATAGCTTCGCAACTCACGCCACCTGGAAAACCACACCGTAATGATGTGTCTGAACGTCGTAACCGCACTTTATTAGATATGGTGCGATCTATGATGTCTATTACTGATTTACCACTATCGTTTTGGGGTTATGCATTAGAGACAGTTGCATTCACGTTAAATAGGGCACCGTCTAAAAATCCGTTGAGATGACACCGTATGAACTGTGGTTTAGTAAGAAACCTAAGATGTCATTTCTTAAAGTTTGGGGTTGCGATGCTTATGTGAAAAAGTTTCAGCCTGATAAGCTCAAACCCAAATCGGAGAAGTGCGTCTTCATAGGATACCCACAAGAAACTGTTGGGTACACCTTCTATCACAGATTCGAAGGCAAGATATTTTTTGCTAAGAATTGATCCTTTCTAGAGAAGGAGTTTCTCTCAAAAGAAGTGAGTGGGAGGAAAGTAGAACTTGATGAGGTAACTGTACCTTCTCCCTTATTGTAAAGTAGTTCATCACAGAAATCAGTTCCAGTGATTCCTACACCAATTAGTGAGGAAGCTAATGATGACGATCATGAAACTTCTGATCAAGTTACTACCAAACCTCGTAGGTCAACCAGAGTAAGATCTGCAACAGAGTGGTACGGTAATCCTGTTCTGGAAGTCAAGTTACTTGACCATGATGAACCTACGAACTATAGGAAGCGATGATGAGCCCAGATTCCACAAAATGGCTTGAGGCCATGAAATCTGAGATGGGATCCATGTATGAGAACAAAGTGTGGACTTTGGTGGACTTGCCCGATGATCAGCAAGCCATTGAGAATAAATGGATCTTTAAGAGGAAGACGGACGCTGATAGTAGTGTTACTATTTACAAAGCTCGAATTGTCGCAAAAGGTTTTCGACAAGTTCAAGGTGTTGACTATGATGAGATTTTCTCACTCGTATCGATGCTTAAAAGTCTGTCCAAATCATATTAGCAGTTGCCGCATTTCATGAAATCTGGCAAATGGATATCAAAACTACATTCCTTAATGGATTTATTAAAGAAGAGTTGTATATGATGCAACTAGAAGGTTTTGTCAATCCTAATGGTGCTAACAAAGTGTGCAAGCTCCAGCGATCCATCTATGGACGGGTGCAAGCATCTCAGAGTTGGAATATACGCTTTGATGAGTTGATCAAAGCATATAGTTTTATACAGACTTTTGGAGAAGCCTGTATTTACAAGAAAGTGAGTGGGAGCTCTGTAGCATTTCTGATATTATATATGGATGACATATTGTTGATCGGAAATGATACTGAATTTCTGGATAGCATAAAAGGATACTTGAATAAGAATTTTTCAATGAAAGACCTCGATGAAGCTGCTTACATGTTGGGCATCAAGATCTATAGAGATAGATCAAGATGCTTGATAAAGTTTTCAATGAGTACATACCTTGAAAAGTTTTTGAAGTAGTTCAAAATGGAACAGTCAAAGAAGGAGTTCTTGCCTATGTTGCAAGGTGTGAAGTTGAGTAAAGACTCAAAACCTGACCACGGTAGAAAATAGAAAGAGAATGAAAAGTCATTCCCTATGCCTCAGTCATAGGTTCTATAAAGTATGCTATGCTGTGTACCAGACCTATTGTATACCTTAGCATGATTTTGGCAAGGGAGTACAATAGTGATCTAGGAGTAGATCACTGGACAGCGGTCAAAATTATCCTTAGAGACTAAGGAAATATTTCTCGGTTATGGAGGTGATAAAAGAGTTCATCGTAAAGAGTTACGTCGTACAAGATTTTGACACCGATCTAGATGACTCTAAGTCTCAATCTAGATACATATTGAAAATGGGAGCAATTAGCTAGAGTAGCTCCATGCAGAGTGTTGTAGACATAGAAATTTGCAAAATACGTATGGATCTGAATGTTGCAGACCCGTAGACTAAACTTCTCTCACAAGCAAAACATGATCACTCTTTGGGTGTTAATCACATAGCGATGTGAACTAGATTATTGACTCTAGTAAAACCCTTTGGGTATTAGTCACATGAAGATGTGAACTAATCACATAAAGATGTGAACTATTGGTGTGAACTCACATGATGATGTGAACTAGATTATTGACTCCAGTACAAGTGGGAGACTGAAGGAAATATGCCCTAGAGGCAATAATAAAGTTGTTATTTATATTTCCTTATATTATGATAAACATTTATTATTCATAGAATTGTATTAACCCGAAACTTAGTACATGTGTGTCCCTAGTATGCATCTACTTGACTAGCTCGTTAATCAAAGATGGTTAAGTTTCCTAGTCATAGACATGTGTTGTCATTAGATGAACGGGATAACATCATTAGAGAATGATGTGATGGACAAGACCCATCCGTTAGCATAGCACTATGATTGTTTAGTTTATTGCTATTGCTTTCTTCATGACTTATACATGTTCCTTAGACTATGAGATTATGCAACTCCCGAATACCGGAAGAACACCTTGTGTGCTATCAAACGTCACAACGTAACTGGGTGATTATAAAGATGCTCTACAGGTGTCTCCGATGGTGTTTGTTGAGTTGGCATAGATCGAGATTAGGATTTGTCACTCCGATTGTCGGAGAGGTATCTCTGGGCCCTCTCGGTAATGCACATCACTATAAGCCTTGCAAGCAATGTGACTAATGAGTTAGTTACGGGATGAGGCATTATCGAACAAGTAAAGAGACTTGCCCATAACGAGATTGAACTAGGTATGATGATACCGATGATCGAATCTCGGGCAAGTAACATACCGATGACGAAAGGGAACAACGTATGTTGTTGTGCGGTTTGACCGATAAAGATCTTCGTAGAATATGTTGGATCCAATATGAGCATGCAGGTTCCGCTATTGGTTATTGACCGGAGATATGTCTCGGTCATGTCTACATAGTTCTCGAACCCGTAGGGTCTGCACACTTAACGTTTGATGACGATTTGTATTATGAGTTATGTGATTTGATGACCGAAGTTTGTTCGGAGTCCCGTATGAGATCGCGAACATGACGAGGAGTCTCGAAATGGTCGAGACATAAAGATCGATACATTGGAAGGCTATATTCGGACATCGGAAAGGTTCTAAGTGGTTCGGGTATTTTCGGAGTACCGAAGAGTTACGGGAATTCGCCGGGGGAAGTATTGGGCCTTCATGGGCCTTAGTGGAAAGGAGAGAAGAGCCACATGGGGAGGCCGCGTGCCCCCCCCATGGTATGGTCCGAATTGTACTAGGGAGGGTGCGGCGCCCCCTCTTTCCTTCTTCCTCTCCTCTCCTTCCTTCTTCTCCTACATGGACTAGGAAAGGGGGAAACCTACTCCTACTAGGAGTAGGAATCCCCCCTTGGGCGCGCCCCTTGAGGCCGGCCTTCCTCCTCCCCCTCCTTTATATACGGGGTAGGGGGCCACCCCATAGACACACAAGTTGATCTCTTAGCCGTGTGCGGTGCCCCCCTCCATAGATTTCCACCTTGGTCATATTGTCATAGTGCTTAGGCGAAGCCCTGCATCGATAACTTCATCATCACCGTCACCACGCCGTCGTGCTGACGAAACTCTCCCTCGGCCTTGGCTGGATCTAGAGTTCGAGGGACGTCACCGAGCTGAACGTGTGTAGATCGCGGAGGTGCCGTGCATTCCGTACTTGATCAGTTGGATCGCGAAGACGTTTGACTACATCAACCGCGTTACTTAACGCTTCCGCTTTCGGTCTATGAGAGTACGTGGACTCACTTTTCCCGCTCGTTGCTATGCTTCTCCTAAATAGATCTTACGTGATAGTAGGCAAATTTTTGAATTACTATGTTCCCCAACACACCTTGCCTTGAATCTCCACTCCTCGGGGGGCAGCCTGGGGAGGCGCCCCCTAGGGAGGTCTTGGTATCGTCCGCCTCATGAGGCTTGGTCCCTTGCCAGGGTCTTGAGTCATTGCTGCTGAAATTGGGCTGTACCGGGCCGCTGATGGAGCCAAGCCGTGGGCTGCAGGTAGGCAAGTCTGCGTACCCCCGTTTCCAGGACGCCGACAATATCCATGTTCTAGATCCGATCTTGCAAGTTATAGTCACCTACTACGTGTTATGATCCGGCAACCCCGGAGTGACAATAGTTAGGACCATTCCCGATGATGACCGTAGTTTGAGGAGTTCATGTATTCACCGTGTGTTTATGCTTTGTTCCGGTTCTCTATTAAAAGGAGGCCTTAATATCCCTTAGTTTCCAATAGGACATTGCTGCCACGGGAGGGTAGGACAAAAGATACCATGCAAGTTCTTTCCATAAGCACGTTTGACTATTTACGGAATACATGCCTACATAATATTGATGAACTGGAGCTAGTGCCGTATCACCCTAGGTTATAACTGTCTCGTGATGAATATCATCCAACAAGTCACCGATCCAATGCCTACGAATTTATCCTATATTGTTCTTGCTAAGTTACTACTGCTATCATCACTGTTACACTTGCTACAAAACTATTGCTATCACTGTTACCGTTACTGTTACTATTGCTACTAGTATACAAAATATCATACTACTTTGCTACTGATCACTTTGCTGCAGATAATTAATCTCCAGGTGTGGTTGAATTGACAACTCAGATGCTAATACCTTCAAATATTCTTTGGCTCCCCTTGTTTTAAGGAAAGGTCTACCAAGAATATTAGGACATGTAGGATTGCAATCTATATCAAGAACAATGAAATCTACGGGCACATAATTCCTATTTGCGACAATAAGAACATCATTAATCCTTCCCATAGGTTTTTTAATAGTGGAATCCGCAAGATGCAAATTTAAAAGAACAATCATCAAATTCACGGAAACCTAACACATCACATAAAGTTTTTGGAATCGTGGAAACGCTAGCACCCAAATCACACAAAGCATGGCACTCATAATCTTTAATCTTAATCTTAATAGTAGGTTCCCACTCATCATAAAGTTTTCTAGGGATAGAAACTTCCAATTCAAGCTTTTGTTCAAAAGATTGCATCATAGCATCAACGATATGTTTAGTAAAAGCTTTGTTTTGATTATAAGAATGAGGAGAATTCAACCTGGATTGCAACAAGGAAATACAATATATTAAAGAACAATTATCATAATTAAATTCCTTGAAATCCAAAAGAGTGGGTTCATTGCTACCTAAAGTTTTGACCTCTCCAATCCCACTTTTATCAATTCTTCCATCAAGATCTAAAAACTCTAAATCATTGGGACGCCTTTTAACTAAAGTTGACCCATCTCCAGTCCCATCTTTATCAAGATTTATATAGGAAAACAAAGATTCAATAGGAGTCACATCAATCACTTTAAGATCTTCATCATTATTTAAAGCCTCCAGTTTAGCGGCCATCTTATTTACTAATGTAGCTTGTTTATCAGAAATTTGGCCTACTAAATTTGCAAGATGAGAAAACTAAGATTTCAAACCATAAAATTCTTTGGACATATCATCGATCTCTTTATTCATGTGCTCCATAAAACTTTTCCACTCCTTAAGCTCGTTTCTAAACAAATTATTATGCTCAAATTGTAAAGACATGAAGCTCCTAACATTATTTTCAATTTCTTCTAACCTCCTAAAGTGAGGATCAACGTTCTTTGGTTGAGCCATAAGCAGACACACCAACACACGGGCACACGGAAAGCAAACGAAGAAGATAAACGGAAGAGGGACAAAGAATAGGCAAATCTTTTCGAAAATCATTTTAGAAGTGGGGGAGAGGAAAACGAGAGACAAATGGAGAATAATGTAATGCAAGACATGAGAGTTTATGATGGGTACTTGGTATGTCTTAACTTGGCGTAGATCTCCCCGGCAATGGTGCCAGAAATTCTTCCAGCTACTTCTTGAGCTTGCGTTGGTTTTTCCCTTGAAGAGGAAAGGGTGATGCAGCAAAGTAGAGATAAGTATTTCCCTCAGTTTGAGAACCAAGGTATCAATACAGTAGGAGACAATGCACAAATCAACTAATACCTGCACAAACAATCAAACAACTTGCACCCAACGCGATAAAGCGGTTGTCAATCCATTCACGGTTACTTGTAAAAGTGAGATATGATAGAGAGAGATGAAACTAAACAAACGATAAAGTAAATATTTTTGGGTTTTTGGTTTATAGACCGGAAAATAAAAGATTGCAAAATAGTAGATCGGAAACTTATATGATGGAAAATAGACCTGGGGGGCATAGGTTTCACTAGAGGCTTCTCTCAAGATAGCATATAATACGGTGGGTGAACAAATTACTGCCGAGCAATTGATAGAAAAGCGCAAAGTTATGATGATATCTAAGGCAATGATTAGGAAATGTAGGCATCACGTCCGTGTCAAGTATACCGGAACGATTCTGCATCTACTACTATTACTCCACACATCGACCGACTCCTGCCTACATCTAGAGTATTAAGTTCATGGAGAACAGAGTAACACATTAAGTAAGATGAAATGATGTAGATGAATTAACTCAAGCAATATGATGAAAACCCCATCTTTTTATCCTCGATGGCAACAATACAATACGTGCCTTGCTGCCCCTACTGTCACTAGGAAAGGACACCGCAAGATTGAACCCAAAGCTAAGCACTTCTCCCATTTCAAGAAAAACCAATCTAGTTGGCCAAACCACACCGATAGTTTGAAGAAAATTTGAAAGATATCAAATCACACATAAAAGAATTCAGAGAAGATTCAATTAATATTCATAGATAAGATAATCATAAATCCAGAATTCATCGGATCTCGGCAAACACACCGCAAAAAGTCTTACATTGGATAGATCTCCAAGAACATCGAGGAGAACATGGTATTGAGAATCAAAGAGAGAGAAGAAGCCATCTAGCTACTAGCTATGGACCCGTAGGTCTGAGGTAAACTACTCATGCTTCATTAGAAGGGCAATAGAGTTGATGTAGAAGCCCTCCGTGATCGAATCCCCCTTCAGCAGGGTGCTGGAAAAGGTCCCTAGATGGGATCTCACGGGTACAGAAGGTTGCAGCGGTGGAAAAGTCTTTTCGTGGATTGTTCTGGTGGTTTGGGAATATATATATATATGTGTGTGTGTGTGTGTGTGTGTGTGAATATATAGGCAAAGGAATTAGGTCAGGCGACTCAGGGGGGCCACAAAGGGTGGGGCACACGCCCTACCCCCATGGGCGCTCCCTCCATCCTTGTGGCCGCCTCCTGGCTCTTCCGACTTGATCTCCAAGTCTCCGGGGTGTCTTCTGGTCCAAGAAAAATCATCGCGAAGGTTTCATTCCGTTTGCACTCTGTTTGGTATTCCTTTTCTGCGAACCTCAAAAACAAGGAAAAAACAGAAACTGACACTAGGCTCTAGGTTAATAGGTTAGTCCCAAAAATAATACTCCCTCCATTCCTTTATATAAGGTATACTTGTTTTTTGATAAAATTCCACAATGTAAGGTGCATTTGTTCTAATTCCTCATAATTCCAATCTTGGCCCTCCAGAAAAAGGAAAGTATCTCTCTCCTGATTGCATGTATCTCTCCTTGTAGGGAAAGAAAAGGAAACCATCTCTCTCCTGATTGCGTGTATCTCTTTATTTCCTAGCCTAAATTATTTACTTGCCTCTAATCTACATATTAGACAAGGGTAATTATGTCCTAAATAGTCCACAATCATGAGCCTTGGTTAACGTGCTAAAAATAATGCACCTTAGATAAAGAAACTGAGGGAGTATAAAATAGCATATTAATGCATATAAAACATCCAAAATAGATAATATAATAGCATGGAACAATCAAAAAGTGTAGATACGTTGGAGATGTATCAGGGCCTCGAGGTGACCACAACCCACCGGGGCAAGCCAGACCCCTCTGGCTCGCACTGGTCGGTTGTTCCCACCTCGTGGCTCTTCTGGCCCTCCCACGAAGCCTCTAGTGCCCCTTTTGTTCCAAAAAAATTGTCAAAAAGTTTTGTTGCATTTGGAGAACTTTTATTTCTACACAAAAAACAACACTACGGTAGTTCTGCTAAAAACAACGTCAGTCCAGGTTAGTTCCATCCAAATCATACCAAAACCATATAAAATTGTTGTAAACATGGCATGAATACTTCATAAATTATAGATACGTTGGAGACATATCAACCATCTGGAGGGGGGATCGATCACGGAGGGCTTCTATGTTATCCTTTCTGCACCTCCAATGACGTGTGAGTATTTTTACCACAGACCTATGGGTCCATAAATAGTAGCTAGATGGCTTCTTCTTTCTCTCTGAACTTCAATACAATGTTCCCCATGGTCACCATGGAGTTCTATCGGATGTAATCTTCTTTTGTGCTGTGTTTGTTGGGATCCGATGAATTGTGGGTTTATGGTAAGATTATTCATTGAAAGTGATTGAGTCTTTACTGAACTTTATTATGCATGACGATTATAGCTTTGTATTTCTCTTCTATCTATCTGTTTGGTTTGGCCAACTAGATTGATTTATCTTTAGCGGGAGAGGTGCTTTGTAATGGGTTCAATCTTGCGGTATCCACACCTTGTGACAGAAGGGGTATGATGTCTGCTATGCAACCTTCTTCTTGTAGACTCGTGTCGGGCCTCCAAGCCAGGGTTTTGTAGGGCAGTAGCAAATTTCCCTCAAGTGGATAACCTAAGGTTTATCAATCCATGGGAGGCATAGGATGAAGATGATCTCTCTCCAAAAACCCTGCAACCAAATAACAAAGAGTCTCTTGTGTCCCCAACACACACAATACAATGGTAAATTGTATAGGTGCACTAGTTCGGCGAAGAGATAGTGATACAAGTGCAATATGGATAGTAGATATAGGTTTTTGTAATCTGAAAATATAAAAACAGCAAGGTAACTAGTGGTAAAAGTGAGTGAAAACGGTATTGCAATGCTTCGAAACAATGCCTAGGGTTCATACTTTCACTAGTGCAAGTTCTCTCAACAATGATAACATAATTAGATCATATAACAATCCCTCAACGTGCAACAAACAGTTAGTCCAAAGTCACTAATAGAGGAGAACAAACGAAGAGATTATTGTAGGGTACGAAACCACCTCAAAGTTATTCTTTCTGATCGATCTATTGGGCTATTCCTATAAGTGTCACAAACAGCCCCAGAGTTCGTACTAAAATAACACCTTAAGACACACATCAACCAAAACCCTAATGTCACCTAGATACTCCAATGTCACCACAAGTATCCGCGGACTGCGAGTTTGATTATACGATATGTATCACACAATCTCAGATTCATCTATTCAAACCAACACAAAGAACTTCAAAGAGTGCCCCAAAGTTTCTATCAGAGAGTCAATACGAAAACGTGTGCCAACCCCTATGCATAAGTTCACAAGGTCACAGAACCCGCAAGTTGATCACCAAAACATACATCAAGTAGATCACGTGAATATCCCCTTGTCACCACAGATAAGCACATGCAAGACATACATCAAGTGTTCTCAAATCCTTAAAGACTCAATCTGATAAGATAACTTCAAAGGGAAAACCCAATCCATTACAAGAAGGTAGAGGGGGAGAAACATCATAAGATCCAACTATAATAGCAAAGCTCGCGATACATCAAGATCATGCCAAATCAAGAACACGAGAGAGAGAGAGACAGAGAGAGACCAAACACATAGCTACTGGTACATAGCCTCAGCCCCGAGGGTGAACTACTCCCTCCTCATCATGGAGAGCGCTGAGATGACGAAGATGGCCACCGGTGATGGATTCCCCCTCTGGTAGGGTGCCAGAATAGGGTCCCGATTGGTTTTTGGTGGCTACAGAGGCTTGTCGTGGCGGAACTCCCGATCTAGGTTTATTTTCGGGGTTTTTCCCTATTTATAAGAATTTTTGGCATTAGGGACAAGTCAGGAGGAGACATGAGGGGCCCATAAGGTCGGGGGTGCGCCCTAGGGGGCACCCCCACCCTTGTGGTGGCCTCGGGACTCCTCTGATGGATCTCCGGTGCTCCGTGGGCTTCTTTTGGTCCATAAAAAATCATCAAAAGTTTCAGGTCAATTAGGCTCCGTTTGATATTCCTTTTCCGCAAAACTCTAAAACAAGGGAAAAATCAAAAACTGGCATCGGGCTCTAGGTTAATAGGTTAGTCCTAAAAATCATATAAAATAGCATATAATGCATATAAAACATCCAATATTGATAATATAATAGCATGGAACAATCAAAAATTATAGATACGTTGGAGACGTATCAAGCATCCCCAAGCTTAATTCCTTCTCGTCCTCGAGTAGGTAAATGATAAAAACCGAATTTTTGATGTGGAATGCTATCTAACATATTTATCCATGTAATTTTCTTTATTGTGGATAGAATATTCAGATCCATAAGATTCGAAACAAAAGTTTAATATTGACATAAAAACAATAATACTTCAAGCATACTAACAAGGCAATTATGTCTTCTCAAAATAACATGGCCAGAGAAATCTTATTGCTACAAAATCATATAGTCTGGTTATGTTCCATCTTCATCACACAAAATACTCAACTCATGCACAACCCCGATGACAACCCGAGCAATTGTTTCATACTTTTGATGTTGTCAAACTTTTTCAACTTTCATGCAATACATAATCATCAGGATGGTCGTCTTCATAATCATCATCGCTATCAGGGTCAGAGTCGGTGTCGTCGATGATGATGTAGTCTTCAGGATAGTCGTCACCTCCTGGCACAGGGTCTCCCATGAATATTCCTAGCTTCTTCTTCGGGTCTTCATTCTTCTCCAGTAGTACTGCAATTTTCTCTTCATATCCATCGCGTGTAGACTTGAGTTCCTCTTCTAGCTCCATGTTCCTGGTCATCACCTTCTTCGGGTCTATCATATTGGCGCACATCTGGTTCTCCCGTCGATGAATGTGCTGGTTCAACTCCTGGATATAGGCTGCAATGGACTTGTCCCTCCTAGTGCAAATCATCTCCCATTGCTCATCTCGGCGTCCTCATATCTGGTATATGGTGTCCTTAAGATCCTTGTGGTAAACTTCGCCGATGCGTCCCATGGCGATGTGAGCTGCCATGCTCTTTCCTAGACTCCAGGTTGATGCATCAAAGGAAAACTCTATGGGCTCCATGACTGGTGTGAATGTCCTTCCTGGAACATGTACTCGAATAGTCCAGTGCTCTTGTTCTGGTAGAGTGGCGGTGTAGGTCCCGGTGAAACTTGGTATTCTGATGTTCAGGTATCTAGTGGCCTCCTTCAAGTGTCGTCCAAAAGGGTGTCTTCATCCGGTTGAGCAAACTTGTTCCTTGGGTCCGCCATCTATAGAGAAGAAAGTGGACAAGAATCAGAAATGAGTAGAGAAGAGTGTCCTATGGCTTATCTTAGTGCTCATGTCCTACAGTCAGCGTGTGCTCTAATACCATCTTGTAGCGATCCGACCTCAGAGGGTCAAATCTCTGTGTATAAGTGTCATCCCTGGAACGGTAATGCTGACACACACCGTACTCGAGGATTTATAACAGAGTGCAATCACACACTTATTACATCGAATGTCTCAAAAGAGAACTTATTACAATAATATGGGTGAAAGCCATCTAAAGAAGATAACAGCGGAAGCTTTGAAGGTAAAATGAGTCCATCAACTCCAACGGCGTAGCTAAGTGCATGACAACGACCTAGCGCACCTTACTCTTCGTCTGAAAACTCTGCAACATAATACGTTGCAGCCTGTGTAGGTCAGCACATGGAATATGCTCTCAAAATAACACTGTAGAGCAATGGACATGTAACAACTAAAACAATATGCATATTTGGCTGGTGGAGGCTCTATGGTTATTTTTGCAGAAAGCTAGTTTTTTCCTACAACAAAGGAATAGATTTTATTTAACTACAAGGTTTGTTGAAAACATTGAGAAGGTTCCTCCAACTCAATCCCAAATTAAATAATCATCAACCCAACAAATTAATTAAATAGAGTGATGAGATCAAATCAATAATTCAAGTACCAGATACTCAAGATGTCCATAACCGGGGACACGGCTAACCATGATTAGTTTACACACTCTGCAGAGGTTTGCGCACTTTTCCCCACAAGACTCGATCTCCTCCTTTGGATTTTTCGCACTACATGGTGTTTGAGAAACGGATGACTGAGACACAGTCTTTCATAAGCATTAACTCTTTACTCTGGGTAGACATTACCACCTACATCCCCTACATCTGCTAGCCTACCACTGAAAGAGGTCACACAACATACTCAACTATGCCAGAGCCCATAATGGCTTGTGGATCGACACAGAAATTTCCAGCATGAATAATCTTATGATCCCTTTGAGCCTGGGTGGCAAACAGTAGGATGATCACACGGGTACTCCGGGATATCCTAGGACAACACTGGATTGCTCCAGGTGCCCAGACAACCACTGGGTGCTCCAGGGTGCCTCAACCAATCCACTCAGATGTGTATTAAAGTAGCCACCTTAAGTTTAACCATTAATTAAAACTCTCACATCTGTCATGGATCACTCAAACCAGACCACATCCACGAGCATAGCATAGCAGTATAAGCATAACGTAGAAGTAACTCCCAGGGTTTGAAAATAAAGGCAATAGGTACTACCTCATCACTACTTCCCAGTACCCACAAGTATTCAAGTCCTAACCATGCAGTGTTTGAGGATTGAACTAATGCATAAAAACTAGGTAATAAGGGGTATGATCAAAGTGTTACTTTCCTTGCTGACGATCTGAAGACCCTTGTGATTCGTAGTAGCACGCTTCACACTCCAGAAACTCTATCATGAACAAACAATAGCACACATAAGCAATCAAGCATAATATGCAAGGGTAAAACTCATATGAAAAGATCCAAACTAAAAGTTCAACTAAAGAGCTTCGATTTGCAAAAAGAATCAATCAAATCGGAGCTTCGAAACTCAAACTACGATAAAAAAAGTTCGAATTCAAATCTGCTTGAAACCAAATTTTAAATTGCCAAAACCATGTTCAAGTTGATTATCGGGAAAGAGGGGAACAAGACAAAGATTTTGGCGTTGGTTTCACTGAATTTGGACAAGCGAGCAAGAAGTTGCGAGGGTTTGAAGATCAGGGACTGGTCTGTGATGAAAGTAATAGCGGATAGGTCCCTGACCGAAAATAAAATAAAAAGAAAAACCCTAACGAACGAACGTTCGCTATGAAACCCTAATGAACAAAAATGCTCGCTACTGAGTACTAACGGATGAACATCCGCAAATAAAAACCGAACATAAAAACCAAGAAAAACCCTAACGCTAAAAATAAACCGATCTAAACCGAAGAACCGAAAAAAACGAAACGAACCGGCGAACCGGGCGGTTTTATATCGGTACATGACGTCGGCGGGGTCAACGGCGGCGGTGGGACTCCGGCGAGGCAGCGCGGTGGCAGTGGCGCGGGGTGGCGATGGCTATGTAGGTGCGGCGGCGGCAACAGCAGGCGGCGGCGGCAAGCGCGGGCGTCGGCAGCAGCAGGCGCGGGCTGCGGCGGTGCGGGGCGAGGTCACGGAGAGGGGGCGGGGTCCGGCTCTTATAAACGGCTAGGGGGCGGCGGCTGCCTTGCGGGAGGGGTGACCCGATGGGAGTCCGAGCCGGTCTCCCTCGGCGTCCGTGCGGCAGCGGGTCTCCTCCCCCGCGCGGGAGGAAGGCGGCGACGAGGTGGGCTTCGGCCTGCTCAGCTGGCCTTTGGTCCAGTCGGGCGGGAAGTTTTTTTTTAAATAAAATTTCGCCCTAATAAAATATAAAAAATCTAAAAATACCAGAAACAATTGTCATCGTCTAAACCTATTATTTAGACCAAAGTGAACATTTTTCTGGCCTAAAATGCAATTTTCAAAAATGCATATTTTTTCTAATTCAAATAAAATCCAAATAAAATATAAATTTGATTTTAAATTTTCTACTCCAATATTCCTTTCTTTTGAAGAAGTCATATTATATTATCTCTTTTATTTTAAATATTGGAAGTAATTGGAGGGAAAAATATTAAAATCAAATTGATCCTATTTTCAAATTTGAGAAAATTCAAATATGACAATTTGTGAAATCCCCAACTCTCTCCTTGGGTCCTTGAGTTGCTTAAGATTTCTAGGATCACAACCAAATATGCAAATAGAATATGATATGCATATGATGACCTATGTGTAACATCCAAATTGAAAATTGGGATGTTACAAACCTACCCCCCTTACGATGAATCTCGCCTCGAGATTCAGGTTCGCTAGAAAATAGGTGCGGGTGGTCTTTCCGTAGGTCTTCTTCTCGCTCCCAAGTGGCTTCTTCCTCCGTATGGTGGCTCCACTAAACTTTGGAAAACTTGATAACCTTGCTGCGGGTAACTCGGCTGGCAAACTCAAGAATCTTGACGGGTTTCTCCTCGTAGGTTAGATCACTCTCCAACTGAATTGCTTCCAGGGGCACTGTATCTCTTAGAGGAATATCGGTCATCTCAGCATGGCCCTTCTTCAACTGGGAAACGTGAAACGCATCGTGAACTCCTGACAATCCTTCAGGTAACTCCAACTTGTAGGCAACCTCTCCCATATGTTCCAGAACTCGGTATGGTCCTACAAATCTCGGGGCTAACTTTCCTTTAACTCCAAATCGTTTAACTCCTTGCAATGGTGACACACGAAGATATGCTCCGTCTCTAACTTCATAGACTACCTCCTTGCATTTAGTGTCAGCATAAATCTTCTGCCTGGACTGAGCTACCTTCAGTCTATCTCGAATCAACTTAACCTTCTCTTCAGACTCTTTGATCAAATCTGGTCCAAAGAACTGACGGTCTCCAACTTCATCCCACATCAACGGTGTCCTGCATCTCCTTCCACACAAAAGGGGCCATCATCAAACTAGCCTGATAACTGTTGTTGTATGAGAACTTTGCGTAAGGTAAATTGTCATCCCAACTAGATCCATAATCTAGCGCACAAGCTCTCAACATGTCCTCCAGAATCTGATTGACTCTCTCTGTCTGTCCATCTGTCTGTGGATGAAAGGTTGTACGGAACTCCAGCCTAGTACCGAAAGTCGGCTGCAGCTGATTCCAAAACTTTGAGGTAAATTGTGTCCCTCTATCTGATACTATGGTCCTCGGAACTCCATGCATACATACGATCCTGGTCATATATATCTTGGCCAACTTCGCGCTTGTATAGGTGGTTTTCACTGGGATAAAGTGAGATACCTTGGTCAAGCGATCAACTACTACCCAGATAGAATCATATCCTGATCGGGTCCTGGGTAATCCGGTAATAAAGTCCATGCCAAGTTTATCCCACTTCCAATCGGGTATCGGCATAGGCTCTAATAATCCGGCTGGCTTCTGATGTTCTGCCTTCACTCTCTCACATACATCGCATATTGCTACATACTCGGCAATATCCTTCTTCATACCTATTCACCAGAAACGTTCCTTCAAATCCAAATACATCTTGGTGTTTCCGAGATGAATCGAGTATGGCGAGTCGTGAGCTTCCTGCAGTATTAACTTCCCGATATCCGCATTATTGGGCCCATATACACGATCCTCAAACCATAATGTTTCGTGCTCATCCTCATTCCTTTGCTCATCTTATCCTTAATCTCAGCAATTTCCTTATCGTCCTTTTGAGCTTCTCAGATCATTCCCAATAATGTAGACTGAACCTCCATTGCTGCAACAAAACCTCTTGTAACTATCTCCAAACGAAGTTCCTTGAGATCGTCAACTAACTCTTGCGGTAATCCTCCGCTTACAAGGGTATTGGCATAACTCTTGTGGCTCAAAGCGTCTGCTACAACATTGGCCTTTCCTGGATGATAATGCAACTTCATATCATAATCCTTTATGAGCTCCAACCATCTCCTCTGCCTGAGATTCAACTCCTTCTGCGTGAAAATGTACTTCAAACTCTTGTGATCCGTGTACACATCACACCTGTTTCCAATCAGAAAATGTCTCCAGGTCTTGAGCGCATGCACTACGGCTACTAACACCAAATCATGTGTGGCATAATTCAACTCATGAGGTCAAAGCTGCCGTAAGGCATATGAAACAACTCTTCCATCCTGCATAAGTAAGACTCCAAGTCCCAAGCGAGAAGTGTCGCAGTAAATTTGGAAATGCTTGGGTATATCTGGAAGAATCAGCATTAGGGCTGTGACCAAACGTTTCTTCAACTCCTGGAAACTGGTCTCACAATCTTCGGTCCATTTGAACTTGGTGTCCTTCTTCAACAGCTCTGTCATGGGTTTCGCAATCTTGGAGAAATTCTCAATGAACCACCTGTAATATCCTGTGAGTCCCAGAAAACTGTCGATCTCTCCAACTGAGGTGGGTGCCAACCACTCAGTGACTGAACCTTGGTAGGGTCTACTGATATACCTTCTCCTGATATAACCTGTCCAAGAAATCCAGCTTCCTTCAACCAAAACTCACACTTACTAAACTTGGCATACATCTAGTGTTCCCTTAGCTTCTCGAGAACTAAGCGCAAGTGTTCCTTGTGTTCCTCTTCATTCTTCAAGTACACCAATATATCATCAATGAACACCACAACAAACTTATCCAAAAATTCCATGAATACCTTGTTCATCATACTCATAAAATAGGCAGGGTCATTAGTCAATCCAAATGACATGACCGTGTACTCGTATAGTCCATACCTTGTGGTAAAAGCTATCTTAGGTATATCTTATTCTCGGATCTTCAATTGGTGGTATCCTGATCGAAGATCGATCTTGGAGAATACTTTAGCTCCTTGCAACTGTTCAAACATATCATTGATCATCGGTAGTGGGTACTTGTTCTTGATAGTCACTTCATTCAACGCCCGATAATCAACAACCATTCTCAAAGATCCATCCGTCTTCTCAACTAAGAGCACTGGGGCTCCCCACGGTGATGAACTTGGTCAGATGTAACCTTTCTCCAATAAATCCTTAATCCGCTTCTTAATTTCCTCCAGATCATTTGCGGGCATCTGATATGGTCTCTTAGATATTGGTCCAGTGCTTGGCAACAACTCTATGAAAAACTCAATGTCTCGATTTGGCGACATGCCGGGTGATTCCTCTGGAAATACATCCGGGTAATCCTTCATAATAGGCAGTTCTTCCTGAACAACTCCTGAGAGAGAATTCACTTGGGTCCTCCTTGGCGCATACCTAGACACGTACTTGATCCTTTTCCCTCTGGGGAGGTAAGTAAAATTGACTTACTAGCACAATCTATGTTTCCTCCATACTTCGATAACCAATCCATGCCTAATATTATATCCAATCCTTGGGACTCCAAAATTATTAGGTCTGAGGGGAAAACATGGCTACCAATGGTTAGGGGTACCGATCACACCATCGGCTGGCCATATACTCTGCTCCTGGCGAGCTTACTAACATGGGTGACCTAAGGGCTAAGGTTGGCAACTTAAACTTGTCCACAAATCCCCTTGATATGTATGAATGTGATGCACCAGTGTCAAAAAGAACGAGAGCGGTAAATGACTTAATCAAAAACTTACCGATCACTACATCAGGCTATTCTTCAACCTCCTCCATGTTGATGTGGTTCACCTGACATCTGGTGAAAGGGTTTGGCTTCTTCCCTGAGCTTCCATTGTCATTTCCATTCTTTGCTTCAGGACATTCAGTGGTGTAGTGTCCAGTCTTCCCGCACTTGAAACAAGTAATGTGACTTAGATCCTTCCTGGCGGGTGTTGTTGGGATGGAACGGTTCTGCCGGTTGCTTCCTCCATCCCCATTCCCATTCTTAGGGCCACTGTGGTTATGCAAACTCCCTCCGTTATGGGTATGGCCTCCATGGTTAGCAGTGTGTCCTCCCAAGTTCGGGGTAAAACAAGGCTTCTGATGTGCTCCAGAATTGTACTTCCCTTGTCCATACTTCCTTTTGCGGCTCTCTATCTGTTGTTGCTTGCCTTCAATCATAAGGGCCCTGTCGACCAAATCCTGATAGTTATTGAATGTTGCCACCATCAACTGCATGCTCAGCTCATCATTCAGCTCTTCCATAAACTTCTCCTGCTTCGTGTCATCTATGGCCACATCATCCGGGGCATAGCGAGCTAATTTACTAAACTCATCCACGTACTGCCCCACAGTACGATTTCCCTGACATAAGTTGTGAAACTCATGCTTCTTCATACTCATTGCTACAGTTGAGACATGGGTTGTACGGAAAGCTTGTTGAAACTGATCCCATCTGACATTGGCTATGGTAAATGTCACACCCTAGCTAGTCATGCATTAGAGTGTTGCATCATGTTTACTCTTTCATCAGAAACTTGAAATGGGGATTTGTGAAATCCTCAGAATCATTTTTTGAAAATGACCCAAATAAAAATTTCTCCAAAAGGGTCCAAGAAAATGCTCATGTTGCTCTCTGAAAATATTGGACAGAGATAAAAATCAAACCAATATTTTTAAGAGCTCATAGGAATTTATTTTGGGCATTTGGAATTAATGCATAAATATTTGCATTGGAAATATATTAGTTATATATATTAATATATGTCCAAAAATTATGCCACCTGTTGGGGAGCTCTGGAATAATATATCTAGCTCCTGCAAAAATTGGCATAAGGTAAATAAATGATTTAAATTTTATTTAAATCAAAACAAATGTCAGAAATTAGAAAACAAAAATAAATAAAAGAAGGAGAAGCTTACCTGGGGCTCCTCCCTTTGCAGCCCAGCAGTAGCTGGCCGGCCCAGCCAGCAGGCGGCCCAGCCCGCCTCCTCCTCTGTCGTCTTCGTCCTCGGCAGAGGGAGGGGAGTGTGCCCGGCGCGCGCGCGCCACCGCGCCACGCCACCAGCTCGCCTGCCTGCCTGCCTCTCCCCTCCCCGTCTGGATGGCCTGGAACGACGCCACGCCCCCCCGTACTCTCTCACTCTCCCCCGGTTCTTCCTCTCCTCTCCCTCGCTCTCTCTCTCCCGTGTCCGAACGCAACCATCGCCGCCGTTCGCCATAGCCACCGCCACCGGCCTCCCCTCGCCTTCCCGACTCGCGCAGGAGCTCCGCCCCCTCGCCCTGAAGCTCCCCGTCAAGCCACAAGACGCCGGACGCCCTGTGGAGCCGCCGACGCCATCGTCTTCCTCCTCGGGCTCCGACCACCATCGCCGTCGATTCGCCGTCTCCAGCGCGTCCCCGAGCCCACTTCGACGCCCGCTGCAACCGCGGTGAGCTACGCCACCGTTTCCCTCTCTTCTCCCCCCTCGTTCCCTCACCGTAGCCCTCCTCCCCACCACGGCCGAACCTCCGCCGTCGCCGAGCTCGCCGTCGACGCAGCTCCGGTGACCATTTGGTCACCCCGGCGAGTCCAACAAGTTCGTAAGGCCCCGTAGAGCATCCCTAGCGCCTTGCCTCGCTCGCCTTCGAGCTCCAACCCCGTTTCCGTGCACGACCGAACCCCGGCGGCCGCAGCCGAGCTCGCCGCCGTCGACTTCGGCCACCCCAGGCCCAGCCACGGCCACCGCCCGACGCGCCATCGAGCTAGCTTTCCAACGCACCTAGCCGCACGCCGTTTGGAGCACCACAGAGGAAACCCGAGGCACTTGTACGCCGCGGACCTCGCCGGCGACTAACCGCCGGCGGGTTTGACCTGTTCGACCTGGGGTTTGACCCCCCAGAGTCACTGACGCGTGGGCCCCGTCGGCCAGGTGGTTAGCTTAGTACTAATCGCTGTTAGTTAACCCCCCTGACACTGACCAGTGGGCCCCAGTGCCACTAATCTTTTAATTAAGATTAAACTAACCCTGTTTAACCCCCCTGTCACTGACGTGTGGACCCCACACGTCAGGTTTGACCCCAGCCAGCCGCAGTTGACCGCTGACGTCGTGCTGACGTCATGCTGGCGCAATATATATATATTTCTGGATTTAAATTAAATCAGGAAATTCCAGAATATAATTTAAACTTCAAAAATTCATAACTTTTATTCTGTAACTCCAAATCAGACAAATTATATATGAAAAATGATCAGAAAAATCCAATCTATCCATCTGTACTATTTTCATGCATGATCAAACAAGTTAAATTGATGTTTAAAGCAGAACAAGGAAAAGCACTTTAAAAGGCCATGTTTGAGTTTCAAATTTGAATCTTTGATTCAAATTGGTTCAAACCCTTCTGGTCTTAGTTGCATTAGCCCAACACACTCATATTGCCATGTTTCATGCATGCATCATATTGTTGCACATTGTTTGGTGATGGTTGTGTATCGGTGTCCTTTGCGACAGGTTCTGCCTCCGAGGAGTACCGTGATTACCCTAACGAAGAACCGTATCAGTGCATCGAACCATCAGGCAAGCAACCAACCATTTGATCATATCGATACAATCCCATGTTCTCGCTCCTGCTCTCTTTTACTGCATTAAGACAACGCGTCTCAAACTGCTGTGTGCTACGGTAGTTGAACCCATTTCCTCTGCATGACCTGTCATTGCCACAGTAACTAGATGAAACCCACTAGCATGTGTAGGAGTTGATTGAGCCATATGTATGTGTTGTTCCTACCTTGCTATGCCTGCTATGCTTAGAGTCGTGTCAGGTCTGGTTCATCTGGGTGATGGGCTAGAGTGAAATGATTATGTCGGTAATGAGAGTGGTGTGGTGAACACGATTTGGTAAAGGTATCGATGAGAGGCCATGTAGGAGTACATGGTGGGTTGTTTCATTGAAGCCGACCTTAAGCACTGAGATCTGTATGTGTGATTTAAGATACAGCTACTACCATGCATTGGGCCCTGAAATATGACCCCGCTCGACTTCTTACTCACCCTAGCTCTCTGTCCAGGAGTTGCAAGTAGTTTCTGGTGTTTGTAGCCTACTGGAGGTCGTGGACAGCGCTGACCGTAGGGGTGGGCTGTGATGCGGTAGGTACGTGGCCGGGTGTACCGAATACCCGTTAGGTATCTCGGGAACCCTGTTCACATCGTTCGGGGCCGTATGGGAAACCTCGGCCGGACTCCCTGCGGATGGAACCTGAATAGGCGATAAACCTAGACTAGAGGCTTAAGTGTTTAGGTAGGTCGTGGTCTACACCCACGTCGTCTTTCGCTTGAAGTCTGCCGAGCACATGTCGTGTGCAGACGCTAAGTGGTGGAAACATGTATGAAGAAGTACACCCCTTCAGGGTTATCATGATCTATTCGAATAGCCGCGTCCGCGGTAAAGGACTACTTGGTTGCCTATACAGTTCATAGACAAGAAAATGGAAACTACTAAAAGCCTCAAGATAAGTGTGAGTGCCGAGGATGGCTCTTCCGTAGGAAGACGGAGGCGGATCCTCGGTAGTGTATTGAAGTGGTGAGTAGTGGACTCGTGTGCGCAAAACCATTTCGTAGGATAGTCTAGCCAAGAGTCAAAGCTGGCTTGCTGCAATAACTCCACCAACCCTTCTTGATAATATGCATGTATGTAGGATCTGATGTAAGTCTTGCTGAGTACCTTTGTACTCATGTTGCTATAATTTACATTTTTACAGAAGACGCTGCAACCCCTTCTGATGGGTTCTATGTAGACGTTGACATCAACGAGTAGGCTAAAGGCCCAGGTGGTGACCCTGAGCTTGTGAAGGACCATGTAGTATAGCTAGGCTTTCCAAGCCTCTTTTATCTTACTAGTTGTCTGTACTCAGACAAGTTACTTCCGCTGTTGGTTTGTATGACTATATGACTTGAATGCTGGGTCGTGAGACCCGTTCCTTTGTGTATGTTATGTATGGCTCCCTGAGCCTTAAATAAAGTACTTGTGTCGTAGAGTCATGTTGTGATGCTTCGTTGTATTTGCACATATCGAGCATATTGTGTGTATGATTGAAATGCTTGGTATGTGTGGGATCCGACTATCTAGTTGTTTATCTTTAGTAGCCTCTCTTACCGGGAAATGTCTCCTAGTGTTACCGCTGAGCCATGGTAGCTTGCTACTGCTCTGGAACACTTAGGCTGGCCGGCATATGTCCTTCTTCGTTCCTGTGTCTGTCCCTTCGGGGAAATGTCACGCATTGAGTACCGGAGTCCTGTTAGCCCGCTACAGCCCGGTTTACCGGAGTCCTGCTAGCCCAGTGCTACAGCCCGGACCCACTTGCTGATGACCGACACGTTCGAAGCTGGGTCATGGATGCCTGTCCCTGTAAGTCTGTGCCACTTTGGATTTACGACTAGTCATGTCAGCCCGGGCTCCTTATCATATGGATGCTAGCGACACTATCATATACGTGAGCCAAAAGGCGCAAACGGTCCCGGGCAAAGGTAAGGCGACACCCGTGGGAATACCGTGCGTGAGGCCGCAAAGTGATATGAGGTGTTACCGGCTAGATCGATGTGACATCGAGTCGGGGTCCTGACAGTAAAAGTGGTTGTGTAATTCTCCCACCATGAGGCTGCTGGTCCATCCAATTGATGTGCGGCAAAGCGCACCTTCTCAGCATCTATGCAACCTGTGGTGGTCAGCCGCCTTCCAATCCTGCGGAGCCAGTCATCAGCAACAATCGGCTCGATGCTACTGGAAAACACCGGCGGATTCAACCTCAAAAAACAGGCTAAGTTGTCAACTGGAGGTGGTGGCGGTGGGTTGTTATTGTTGTTGTTGTTGTTGCCTTGGTTCTGGACTAATAGCTGCATCAAGGCATTCTGTTGTTGGATCAACTGGGTGAGCTCTGGTGGGAAGACAAATCCGGGGTCACGTCTCGGAGGCATCTGATAGGTTTTAGACGGGAGAGATTAGAGTAGAGTGAGGTCTAAGGAGAAAATCACTACCCATATGCACATGAGACAAACACATTCATATCACACCACTCAATTCAAACAAAGGCATACAATCGATCTAGCTACCATTACAAAATACTCGGAGTACTACTATATACATGGGGGAATACTACTGATAATATGGTGGTCGACTAGAAATTTTTATCGGGGATGATTCCATGATATCCGCTCCAGCTTCATCTTCATAATCATCATCGCTATCAGGGTCGTAGTCGGTGTCGTCGATGATGATGTAGTCTTCGTGATGGTAGTCACCTCCTGGCGCAGGGTCTCCCATGAATATTCCAAGCTTCTTCTTCAGGTCTTCATTCTTCTCCAGTATTACTGCAATTCCCTCTCGTATCCATCGCGTGTAGACTTGAGTTCCTCTTCTAGCTCCATGTTCCTGGTCATCACCTTCTTCAGGTCTATCATATTGACACACATCTGGTTCTCCTGTCGACGAATGTGCTGGTTCAACTCCTAGATGTAGGCTGCAATGGACTTGTCCCTCCTGGTGCAAATCATCTCCATTCCTCATCTCAGCATCCACCTATCTGGTAGATAGTGCCCTTAAGATCCTTGTGGTAAACTTCGCCGATGCGTCCCAAGGCGATTTGAGCTGCCATGCTCTTTCCTAGACTCTAGGTTGGTGTATCAAAGGAAAACTCTATGGGCTCCGTGACTGGTGTGAATGTCCTTCCTGAAACATGTACTCGAATAATCCAGCGCTCTTCTTCCGGTAGAGTGGCGGTTTAGGTCTCGGTGAAACTTGGTATTCCGATGTTCAGGTATCTAGTGGCCTCCTTCAAGTGTCGTCCAAAAGGGGTGTCTTCATCCGGTTGAGCAAACTTGTTCCTTGGGTCCGCCATCTATAGAGAAGAAAGTGGAGAAGAGTCATAAATGAGTAGAGAAGAATGTCCTATGGCTTATCTTAGTTGTCGCGTCCTACAGTCAGCGTGTGCTCTAATACCATCTTGTAGCGATCTGACCTTAGATGGTCAAATATCTGTGTATAAGTGTCATCCCTGGATCGGTAATGCTGACACACACAGTACTTGAGGATTTATAATAGAGTGCAATCACACACTTATTACATGGAATGTCTCAAAAGAAAACTTATTACAATAATATGGCTGAATGCCATCTAAAGAAGATAACAATGGAAGCTTCGAAGGTAAAATGAGTCCATCAACTCCAACGGCATAGCTGAGTGCATGACAACGACCTAGCGCACCTTACTCTTCGTGATAAGGACATCAATACCATTGTTACACCCACAGCCCCTGCTGCTATACATACTGGACCAATTACTACAGCTCGCGCACGCCAATTGAATTATCAGGTACTTTCGTTTCTTGGTAACGATTCTAATGTTCATGAGAATATGATGCTGCCTAAATTGGATACATTTGTCTTGCTTACAAATGAAGGGCCTAGCTTGGACAAGAAAGATGAACCTTGGAACAAGTTCAAGCGTGGAGATGATGGCATGCGCAAGGGCATCCAGAACGGAGTTACAAGTGATGATTTCAGGACTTTGAAGCCACCATAAGGAGTGCATGAAGCCTTGGACGAAATATACATGATGCCACTTCATAAATTTCGTCCGGAGGCTATTTTAGGTGCTGCGTCACCTTATTATTGGGCCAGGCCCATGTATTTTCGAAATACTTAAGTATAGGCTGTTTTTAGAGTCCGTATGTGTGGGGAAACAAGAGTTAGGGTTGGTTTCGGACCCCTCCTCCAAGGGCCACGAAATTCCCCCCTCTTCCTCCATATATACAGCCCTTGGGGCGTCGTTTAGACTTTGGGTTTTGTTTAGATTAAAAGTTCGCCATAGCTGCAACTTCGCGAACTTCGTTTGTGTCCAACGACCAGACCAAGACGTCACAGAACCCCACCTTGATCAATAAAGCTTTCATCTTATATTCGCAATATCCAGATTGCAATCTCAGTTTCTTGCTTGTTCTTCGTTTGCTCGCAGGAAACAGACCCTCGTGGTCAGGTTGATCGTGCTCCAGCGTGGTCAATAACCCCTCGGAGTTGGTTTAGCAATTGCTAAGGCGCGACGTCCTTGCACGTTCATAGTCGGATCGTCAAAGTCGACTTCCTCTAAAACAATAGCCACTATCTCATTGAAAGACGGGACACCTTTGCCTCTATCAAGTGGTATCAGAGCTCCAGATTGCTCGGTGAGATTTTACAGCTTTTCGTAGTTTAGGTCGAGTCTGATCTTCGTACCTATAGTCCACGAAAAAGCCAAAAAAATTAGGGTTAGTTCATCCTATCCGAACCAATCTGAGCCTTTGCATAATCTTTTCTGTATTTGCTTTGTTGAATTTGCGGTTGCATCGTCATGTCGAGTTGCTGGTCTTAGCATCTAGTCTGTTAGAGTTTCAAGTTCTGTTCACAGGTTGTCACGGCGCCGCCGCACCATCGTCATCATCATTGCCATATACCACCACCAATCCGAGTCCAGATATACCATCGCCATATACCACCACCAATCCGAGTCCAGATATACCACCACAGTCCGAGTTCCACCTGATTCATCTCCGCCACCAGTCCTAGTCCGAGTCCAGTATTTGTTGCTTTGTTTTTGAGTTCCAGATCACGCCATACTCCGAGTCATGACGGAGTAGGACTCCCGAGATTACGTGCTACCCGCAGAAGAAAAATAGTTCCAAACTCAAAAAAAAACTAAGTCTGGAAAATTCTGGCTAGGCAGTTTTTAGACCATTTGTAGACTTTTTCGAAAAAATTGTTGCGGAGCAAAAAAAGAGGAAAAAAGTGCAAAAAAAGTGAAAAAAGTGAAAAAAATAAAAAAAATCAAAGTGTGCTCCTCCATTGTTTACGTGCAGCGCCGTGATTTTGTTAGTGTTCTAGGCTCGCGTCTCTAGCACGGTCTAGCCTAGGACCAGCACAGTACCATTGTTGACTGTTTATTCAACTTTGCATCTCTGAATTGATTATTGCTGACCCTTTTTGCTACCATACTATAAGCCTTCCCAGCACCACATACATCTACGTCGTGCGTTTGACTCTCCCTGGTAATTGCTCTATCCAAGCTTTGAGAGTTTTGACTACGACGGTTGCTGATCACCGCCTGCTGCTAGGTAAGAACTGGTAAGAATTTGAGATTTTCTTGACGGATTTGTGACACCACCACCACCTCTTGTTAGTAGTCTGTAGGATCATATTCTTGTGTGTTTCTATTGTTGCTAACCATGGCAGGATCACAAGCCGACGAGACTGACTGGGAGAACATGATGAATAAGGAGTTGCATGATAAATTTCAGCAAATGATGAGTGGACAGGTGCAAGATGTGCTAAACAGATTTGAAGAGGCCATGGCGAAGATAGATGGCATGGAGAAGACGTTCGAAACAAAGCTCGATAACAAGTTTAATGAATTGCTCGCGCGTCTTCCGCCACCACCACCGGCTGCACCTAACGCACCTCTACAAGAACAACAACAACAATGACTACCTCCACATCGCGAAACAGCCCTCCGCCGAGCGAGCCGTCTCCCTCTTGCACCTGGCCAAACTGTTGGTGCTGCTGTTGATACTTCTGTGGCTCCTGCTGCTGATGCGGAGGAGGATGATTTTGCGGGAGATTACGAGGATGAGGTTGATCAAAATTAGAACTACGTGCCACCACCAGCACAACAACCACTAGGTCGTCCACATGCAAATAATGGAAATGGTAGGGCTCACCCTCGGGTACAAGATCATGACCATCTCCCTAAACTAAAATTGAATATTCCACCATTTGAGGGTAGATATATTCCTGATATATATCTTACTTGGGAGTTAGAAACTGAACAACGATTTACATGTTTACAATATCCCGAGGAGAGACGTGTTCCTGCTGTTGTTTGTGCATTCACTAGTTTTGCATGTGTTTGGTGGTCTGAGCATTGTAGATTATATCCTATTCCAGCTACTTGGGCTGCTTTGAAAACTGCTATGCGTACTCGTTGGGTTCCACCATATTATCAACGTGAATTACTTCAAAAATTGCAGCGTTTAAGACAAGGAAAAAATTCTGTAGAAGAATATTATCAGGAATTACAAACTGGCATGATTAGATGTGGTATTATTGAGGAGAATGAAGCTATGCTTGCACGTTTTATGGGTGGATTAAATAGAGAGATTCAGACCATTCTAGAGTATAAGGAGTATACTAATATCACTCGTTTATTCCATCTTGCTTGTAAAGCTGAACGTGAAGTGCAGGATCGACAGGCATTGGCGCGAACTAACTTTTCTGCAGGTCGATCTTCATCATGGATACCACGTGCATCCTCTACTTCCACTACACCAGCACCTCCATCAGGTGCCACCTCCAGCCGTGATACAAGAAAGCGGGCACAACCACCACTACCTGCCAAGAGCACACCTCTCGGGCCTGCGCAGAGTTCTTCTTCTTCCATGGCATCAACAGGGCACACAAGTGATATTATTTGTCGTCGTTGTAAGGGAAGAGGACATTTTGCGAGAGAATGCAAATCTCAGCGTGTGATGATTGCTACTGAGGATGGTGGGTATGAGTCCGCTAGTGACTATGATGAGGAGACTTTGGCTCTTATTACACGTGAAGAACACGGTGGAGATGATTCTGATCATGAGACGCAATACATGGCTCCTGAAGATGCTGACAGGTATGAATGTTTAGTTGCTCAACGTGTTTTGAGTGTGCAGGTCACACAAGCTGAGCAAAATCAGAGGCATAATTTGTTCCATACAAAGGGAGTTGTGAAGGAACGTTTTGTTCGCGTCATCATAGATGGAGGGAGCTGCAATAACTTGGCTAGCATGGAGATGGTGGAGAAGCTATCACTCACCACAAGACCACATCCACATCCTTACTACATCCAATGGTTCAACAACAGTGGCAAGGTTAAGGTAACACGTACTGTTCGTGTGCATTTTAGTATCTCTACATATGTTGATTATGTTGATTGTGATGTGGTACCTATGCAAGCATGTTCCTTATTACTTGGTAGACCATGGTGTTGGGGAACGTAGTAATTTCAAAAAAATTCCTACGCACACGCAAGATCATGGTGATGCATAGCAACGAGAGGGGAGAGTGTTGTCTACATACCCTCGTAGACCGGCAACGGAAGTGTTGACACAACATAGAGGAAATAGTCGTACGTCTTCCCGATCCGACCGATCTAAGTACCGAATGTACGGCACCTCCGAGTTCTGCACACGTTCAACTCGGTGACGTCCCTCGAGTTCCGATCCAGCAAAACGTTGAGGGGGAGTTTTGTCAGCACGACGGCGTGATGACGGTGATGATGTTCTACCGACGCAGGGCTTCGCCTAAGAACCGCTACGATATGATCGAGGTGGAATATGGTGGAAGGGGGCACCGCACACGGCTAAGGAACGATCATGAAGATCAACTTGTGTGTCATGGGCTGCCCCCTTGCCTCAGTATATAAAGGAGGGAGAGGGGGAGGTGCGGTCGGCCCTATGGGTGCGCCTGGAGGAGTCCTACTCCAACCGGGAGTAGGACTCCCCCCTCTTGCCTTGTTGGAAAAGGAAGGAGGAAGGGAGAAAGAGGAAAGGGGGGGGGGGGCGCCCCCCCCCCTCCTTGTCCTATTCGGACTAGAGGGAGGGGGGGCGCGGCCTGCCCTGGCCGGCCCTCCTCTTCTCCCTTATGGCCCATGTAGGCCCAATAACCCCCGGGGGGTTCCGGTAACCCCCCCGTACTCCAGTAAAATCCCGATTTCACCCGGAATATTTCCGATATCCAAATATAGGCTTCCAATATATCAATATTTATGTCTCGACCATTTCGAGACTCCTCGTCATGTCCGTGATCACATCCGGGACTCCAAACAACCTTCGGTACATCAAAACACAAAAACCCTAATTACGATCGTCACCGAACTTTAAGCGTGCGGACCCTACGGGTTCGAGAACTATGTAGACATGACCGAGACACGTCTCCGGTCAATAACCAATAGCGGAACCTGGATGCTCATATTGGCTCCTACATATTCTACGAAGATCTTTATCGGTCAGACCGCATAACAACATACGTTGTTCCCTTTGTCATCGGTATGTTACTTGCCCGAGATTCGATCGTCGGTATCTCAATACCTAGTTCAATCTCATTACCGGCAAGTCTCTTTACTCGTTCCATAATATATCATCCTGCAACTAACTTATTAGTTGCAATGCTTGCAAGGCTTGAGTGATGTGCATTACCGAGAGGGCCTAGAGATACCTCTCCGACAATCGGAGTGACAAATCCTAATCTCGAAATACGCCAACCCAACAAGTACCTTCGGAGACACCTGTAGAGCACCTTTATAATCACCCAGTTACGCTGTGACGTTTGGTAGCACACAAAGTGTTCCTCCGATAAACGGGAGTTGCATAATCTCATAGTCATAGGAACATGTATAAGTTATGAAGAAAGCAATAGCAACAAACTAAACGATCAATTGCTAAGCTAACGGAATGGGTCAAGTCAATCACATCATTCTCCTAATGATGTGATCCCTTTAATCAAATGACAACTCATGTCTATGGTTAGGAAACATAACCATCTTTGATTAAAGAGCTAGTCAAGTACAGGCATACTAGTGACTCTCTGTTTTTGTCTATGTATTCACACATGTATTATGTTTCCGGTTAATACAATTCTAGCATGAATATTTTATCATGATATAAGGAAATAAATAATAACTTTATTATTGCCTCTAGGGCATATTTCCTTGAGTCTCCCACTTGCACTAGAGTCAATAATCTAGATTGCACAGTAATGATTCTAACACCCATGGAGCCTTGGTGCTGATCATGTTTTGCTCGTGGAAGAGGCTTAGTCAGCGGGTCTGCAACATTCAGATCCGTATGTATCTTGCAAATTTCTATGTCTCCCACTTGGACTAAATCCTGAATGGAATTGAAGCATCTCTTGATATGTTTGGTTCTCTTGTGAAATCTGGATTCCTTCGCCAAGGCAATTGCACCAGTATTGTCACAAAAGATTTTCATTGGACCCGATGCACTAGGTATGACACCTAGATCGGATATGAACTCCTTCATCCAGACTCCTTCAATTGCTGCTTCTGAAGCAGCTATGTACTCCGCTTCACATGTAGATCCCGCCACGACGCTTTGTTTAGAACTGCACCAACTGACAGCTCCACCGTTCAGTAAAAACACGTATCCGGTTTGCGATTTAGAATTGTCCGGATCAGTGTCAAAGCTTGCATCAACGTAACCATTTACGATGAGCTCTTTGTCACCTCCATATACGAGAAACATATCCTTAGTCCTTTTCAGGTATTTCAGGATGTTCTTGACCGTTGTCCAGTGATCCACTCCTGGATTACTTTGGTACCTCCCTGCTAGACTTATAGCAAGGCACACATCAGGTCTGGTACACAGCATTGCATACATGATAGAGCCTATGGCTGAAGCATAGGGAACATCTTTCATTTTCTCTCTATCTTCTGAAGTGGTCGGACATTGAGTCTTACTCAACTTCACACCTTGTAACACAGGCAAGAACCCTTTCTTTGCTTGATCCATTTTGAACTTCTTCAAAACCTTGTCAAGGTATGTGCTTTGTGAAAGTCCAATTAAGCGTCTTGATCTATCTCTATAGATCTTAATGCCCAATATGTAAGCAGCTTCACCGAGGTCTTTCATTGAAAAACTCTTATTCAAGTATCCCTTTATGCTATCTAGAAATTCTATATCATTTCCAATCAATAATATGTCATCCACATATAATATCAGAAATGCTACAGAGCTCCCACTCACTTTCTTGTAAATACAGGCTTCTCCAAAAGTCTATACAAAACCAAATGCTTTGATCACACTATCAAAGCGTTTATTCCAACTCCGAGAGGCTTGCACCAGTCCATAAATGGATCGTTGGAGCTTGCACACTTTGTTAGCTTCCTTTGGATCGACAAAATCTTCTGGTTGCATCATATACAACTCTTCTTCCAGAAATCCATTCAGGAATGCAGTTTTGACATCCATTTGCCAAATTTCATAATCATAAAATGCGGCAATTGCTTACATGATTCGGGCAGACTTAAGCATCGCTACGGGTGAGAAGGTCTCATCGTAGTCAATCCCTTGAACTTGTCGAAAACCTTTTGCAACAAGTCGAGCTTTGTAGATAGTAACATTACCGTCAGTGTCAGTCTTCTTCTTGAAGATCCATTTATTCTCAATTGCTTGCCGATCAACGGGCAAGTCAACCAAAGTCCACACTTTGTTCTCATACATGGATCCCATCTCAGATTTCATGGCTTCTAGCCATTTTGCGGAATCTGGGCTCACCATCGCTTCTTCATAGTTCGTAGGTTCATCATGATCTAGTAGCATGACTTCTAGAACAGGATTACCGTACCACTCTGGTGCGGATCTTACTCTGATTGATCTACGAGGTTTGGTAGTAACTTGATCTGAAGTTTCATGATCATTATCATTAGCTTCATCACTAATTGGTGTAGGTGTCACAGAAACCGGTTTCTGTGATGTACTACTTTCCAATAAGGGAGCAGGTACAGTTACCTCATCAAGTTCTACTTTTCTCCCACTCACTTCTTTCGAGAGAAACTCCTTCTCTGAAAAAACTCTGAATTTAGCAACAAAAGTTTTGCCTTCGGATCTGTGATAGAAGGTGTACCCAACAGTCTCCTTTGGGTATCCTATGAAGACACATTTCTCCGATTTGGGTTCGAGCTTATCAGGTTGAAGCTTTTTCACATAAGCATCGCAGCCCCAAACTTTCAGAAACGACAACTTTGGTTTTTGCCAAACCACAGTTCATAAGGCGTTGTCTCAACGGATTTCGATGGTGTCCTATTTAACGTGAATGCAGTCGTCTCTAAAGCATAACTCCAAAACGATAACGGCAAATCAGTAAGAGACATCATAGATCGCACCTTATCTAATAAAGTACGATTACGACGTTCGGACACACCATTGCGCTGTGGTGTTCCGGGTGGCGTGAGTTGCGAAACTATTCTGCATTGTTTCAAATGTAGACCAAACTCGTAACTCAAATATTCTCCTCCACGATCAGATCGTACAAACTTTATTTTCTTGTTACGATGATTTTCAACTTCACTCTGAAATTCTTTGAACTTTTCAAATGTTTCAGACTTATGTTTCATTAAGTAGATATACCCATATCTGCTTAAATCATCTGTGAAGGTGAGAAAATAACGATATCCGCCACGAGCCTCAACATTCATTGGACCACATACATCTGTATGTATGATTTCCAACAAATCCGTTGCTCTCTCCATAGTACTGGAGAACGGCGTTTTAGTCATCTTACCCATGAGGCACGGTTCGCAAGTACCAAGTGATTCATAATCAAGTAGTTCCAAAAGTCCATCAGTATGGAGTTTCTTCATGCGCTTTACACCGATATGACCTAAACGGCAGTGCCACAAATAAGTTGCACTATCATTATCAACTCTGCATCTTTTGATTTCAACATTATGAATATGTGCATCACTACTATCGAGATTCATCAAAAATAGACCACTCTTCAAGGGTGCATGACCATAAAAGATATTACTCATATAAATAGAACAACCATTATTCTTTGATTTAAATGAATAACCGTCTCGCATCAAACAAGATCCAGATATAATGTTCATGCTCAACGTTGGCACCAAATAACAATTATTTAGGTCTAATACTAATCCCGAAGGTAGATGTAGAGGTAGCGTGCCGACCGCGATCACATCGACTTTGGAACCATTTCCCACGCGCATCGTCACCTCGTCCTTAGCCAATCTTTGCTTAATCCGTAGCCCCTGTTTCGAGTTGCAAATGTTAGCAACAGAACCAGTATCAAATACCCAAGTGCTACTGCGAGCATTAGTAAGGTACACATCAATAACATGTATATCACATATACCTTTGTTCACTTTGCCATCCTTCTTATCCGCCAAATACTTGGGGCAGTTTCGCTTCCAGTGACCAGTCTGCTTGCAGTAGAAGCACTCAGTCTCAGGCTTAGGTCCAGACTTGGGTTTCTTCTCCTGAGCAGCAACTTGTTTGCTGTTCTTCTTGAAATTCCCTTTCTTCTTCCCTTTGCCCTTTTTCTTGAAACTAGTGGTCTTATTGACCATCAACACTTGATGCTCCTTCTTGATTTATACCTCCGCGGCTTTTAGCATCGCGAAGAGCTCAGGAATAGTTTTATTCATCCCTTGCATATTATAGTTCATCACGAAGCTTTTGTAGCTTGGTGGCAGTGATTGAAGAACTCTGTCAATGAAACTATCAACAGCAAGATTAACCCCCAATTGAGTCAAGTGATTATGATACCCAGACATTTTGAGTATATGTTCACTGACAGAGCTATTCTCCTCCATCTTGCAGCTATAGAACTTATTGGAGACTTCATATCTCTCAATCCGGGCATTTGCTTGAAATATTAACTTCAACTCCGGGAACATCTCATATGCTCCATGACGTTCAAAACATCGTTGAAGACCCGGTTCTAAGCCGTAAAGCATGGCACACTCAACTATCGAGTAGTCATCAGCTTTGCTCTACTAGACGTTCATAACATCTGGTGTCGCTCCTGCAGCAGGCTTGGCACTTAGCGGTGCTTCCAGGACGTAATTCTTCTGTGCAGCAATGAGGATAATCCTCAAGTTACGGACCCAGTCCGTGTAATTGCTACCATCATCTTTCAACTTTGCTTTCTCAAGGAACGCATTAAAATTCAACGGAACAACAGCATGAGCCATCTATCTACAATCAAACATAGACAAGCAAGATACTATCAGGTACTAAGTTCATGATAAATTTAAGTTCAATTAATCATATTACTTAAGAACTCCCACTTAGAAAGATATCCCTCTAATTCTCTAAGTGATCACGTGATCCAAATCAACTAAACCATGTCCGATCATCACATGAGATGGAGTAGTATCAATGGTGAACATCAATATGTTGATCATATCTACTATATGATTCACGCTCGACCTTTTGGTCTCCGTGTTCCGAGGCCATATCTGTTATATGCTAGGCTCGTCAAGTTAAACCTGAGTATTCCGTGTGTGCAACTATTTTGCACCTATTGTATTTGAACGTAGAGCCTATCACACCCGATCATCACGTGGTGTCTCAGCACGAAGAACTTTCGCAACGGTGCATACTTAGGGAGAACACTTATACTTTGATAATTTAGTGGGGGATCATCTTATAATGCTACCGTCAATCAAAGCAAGATAAGATGCATAAAAGATAAACATCACATGCAATCAATATAAGTGATATGATATGGCCATCATTATCTTGTGCTTGTGATCTCCATCTCCGAAGCACCTTCATGATCACCATCGTCACCGGGGCGACACCTTGATCACCATCGTAGCATCGTTGTCGTCTCGCCAATCTTATGCTTCCACGACTATCGCTACCGCTTACTGATAAAGTAAAGCATTACAGCGCAATTGCATTGCATACAATAAAGCGACAACCATATGGCTCCTGCCAGTTGCCGATAACTCGGTTACAAAACTTGATCATCTCATACAATAAAATTTAGCATCATGTCTTGACCATATCACATCACAACATGCCCTACAAAAACAAGTTAGACGTCCTCTACTTTGTTGTTGCAAGTTTTACGTGGCTGCTACGGGCTTAGCAAGAACCGTTCTTACCTACGAATCAAAACCACAACGATAGTTTGTCAAGTTGGTGTTGTTTTAACCTTCGCAAGGACCGGGCGTAGCCACACTTGGTTCAACTAAAGTTGGAGAAACTGACACCCGCCAGCCACCTATGTGCAAAGCACGTCGGTAGAACCAGTCTTGCGTAAGCGTACGCGTAATGTCGGTCCGGGCCGCTTCATCCAACAATACCGCCGGACCAAAGTATGACATGCTGGTAAGCAGTATGACTTATATCGCCCACAACTCACTTGTGTTCTACTCGTGCACAACATCAACGCATAAAACCTAGGCTCGGATGCCACTGTTGGGGAACGTAGTAATTTCAAAAAAATTCCTACGCACACGCAAGATCATGGTGATGCATAGCAACGAGAGGGGAGAGTGTTGCCGACATACCCTCGTAGACCGGCAACGGAAGTGTTGACACAACGTAGAGGAAGTAGTCGTACATCTTCCCGGTCCGACCGATCCAAGTACCGAACGTACGGCACCTCCGAGTTCTGCACACGTTCAACTCGGTGACGTCCCTCGAGTTCCGATCCAGCAAAACGTTGAGGGAGAGTTTCGTCAGCACGAAAGCGTGATGACGGTGATGATGTTCTACCGACGCAGGGCTTCACCTAAGCACCGCTACGATGTGACCGAGGTGGAATATGGTGGAAGGGGGCACTGCACACGGCTAAGGAATGATCACGAGGATCAACTTGTGTGTCATGGGGTGCCCCCTTGCCTCAGTATATAAAGGAGGGAGAGGGGGAGGTGCGGCCGGCCCTATGGGTGCGCCTGGAGGAGTCCTACTCCAACCGGGAGTAGGACTCCCCCCTCTTGCCTTGTTGGAAAAGGAAGGAGGAAGGGAGAAAGAGGAAAGGGGGGCGCCGCCCGACCCCCTTCCTTGTCCTATTCGGACTAGGGGGGAGGGGGCGCGCTGGCCTGCCCTGGCCGACCCTCCTCTTCTCCCTTATGGCCCATGTAGGCCCAATAACCCCCGGGGGGGTTCCGGTAACCCCCCGGTACTCCGGTAAAATCCCGATTTCACCCGGAACATTTCCGATATCCAAATATAGGCTTCCAATATATCAATCTTTATGTATCGACCATTTCGAGACTCCTCGTCATGTCCGTGATCACATCCGGGACTCCGAACAACCTTCGGTATATCAAAACACAAAAACCCTAATTACGATCGTCACCGAACTTTAAGCGTGCGGACCCTACGGGTTCGAGAACTATGTAGACATGACCGAGACACGTCTCTGGTCAATAACCAATAGGGGAACCTGGATGCTCATATTGGCTCCTACATATTCTACGAAGATCTTTATCGGTCAGACCGCATAACAACATACGTTGTTCCCTTTGTCATCGGTATGTTACTTGCCCAAGATTCGATCGTCGGTATCTCAATACCTAGTTCAATCTCGTTACCGGCAAGTCTCTTTACTCGTTCCGTAATACATCATCCTACAACTAACTTATAAGTTGCAATGCTTGCAATGCTTGAGTGATGTGCATTACCGAGAGGGCCCAAAGATACCTCACCGACAATCTGAGTGACAAATCCTAATCTCAAAATACGCCAACCCAACAAGTACCTTCGAAGACACCTGTAGAGCACCTTTATAATCACCCAGTTATGTTGTGACGTTTGGTAGCACACAAAATGTTCCTCCGGTAAACGGGAGTTGCATAATCTCATAGTCATAGGAACATGTATAAGTTATGAAGAAAGCAATAGCAACAAACTAAACGATCAAGTGCTAAGCTAATGGAATGGGTCAAGTCAATCACATCATTCTCCTAATGATGTGATCCCGTTAATCAAATGACAACTCATGTCTATGGTTAGGAAACATAACCATCTTTCATTAACGAGCTAGTCAAGTACACGCATACTAGTGACTCTCTGTTTTTGTCTATGTATTCACACATGTATTATGTTTCCGGTTAATACAATTCTAGCATGAATAATAAACATTTATCATGATATAAGGAAATAAATAATAACTTTATTATTGCCTCTAGGGCATATTTCCTTCACATGGCAATTTGATAAAAAAATGTACACCATGGTAGAAACAATCAGTATACTCTTGTTCATAAGGATAAAAATATTACTTTGCTTCCTATGACTCCTGATTCCATTTTGAAAGATGATATTAATAGAGCTAATAAAGCAAAACAGGAGAAAAATAAAAGTGAAAATCAGATTGTGGAAAAAGACTTTGAGCAACAAATGCAGCCTAATAATAAACCATCTAGTGTTGCTTCTGAAATTAAATTGAAAAGTGCATGTTTAATTGCCACCAAATCTGATATTGATGATTTAGATTTTAGCAAATCTGTTTGCTATGCTTTTCTGTGCAAAGAGGCATTATTTTCATTCGAGGACGTGCCTTCCTCTTTGCCTCCTGTTGTCACTAACATTTTGCAGGAGTTCGCTGACGTCTTTCCACAAGACGTGCCACCGGGATTACCACCTATTCAAGGGATTGAGCATCAAATTGACTTAATTCCCGGTGCATCATTACCCAACCGTGCACCATACCGTACCAATCCAGAGGAGACGAAGGAGATCATGCGTCAAGTACAAGAACTGCTCGACAAAGGTTATATACGCGAATCCCTTAGTCCTTGTGCTGTTCCAATCATTTTAGTGCCGAAAAAGGATGGTACGTCATGTATGTGCGTTGATTGTAGAGGCATTAATAATATTACTATTCATTATCGTCATCCTATTCCTAGGCTAGATGATATGCTTGATGAATTGAGTGGCTCTGTAATATTCTCCAAAGTTGATTTGCGTAGTGGATACCATCAAATTAGTATGAAATTGGGAGATGAATGGAAAACAGCATTTAAAACTAAGTTTGGATTATATGAGTGGTTAGTCATGCCTTTTGGGTTAACTAATGCACCTAGTACTTTCATGAGGTTAATGAACGAAGTTTTACGTGCTTTCATCGGACGATTTGTGGTAGTTTACTTTGATGACATATTGATTTATAGCAAATCTTTGGATGAACATTTGGAACATTTACGTGTTGTTTTATTGCTCTATGTGATGCACGTTTGTTTGGTAACCTTGGAAAGTGCACCTTTTGCACCGACCGAGTATCTTTTCTTGGCTATGTTGTTACTCCACAGGGAATTGAAGTTGATAAAGCCAAGATTGAAGCTATTGAGAGTTGGCCGCAGCCCAAAACGGTCACACAAGTGAGGAGTTTCCTTGGCCTAGCTGGTTTCTATAGGCGTTTTGTGAGAGATTTCAGCACCATTGCTGCACCTCTCAACGAGCTTACAAAGAAGGATGTGCCTTTTGTTTGGGGTACCGCACAGGAATAAGCCTTCACGGTATTGAAAGATAAGTTGACACATGCTCCTTTACTCCAACTTCCTGATTTTAATAAGACTTTTGAGCTTGAATGTGATGCTAGTGGAATTGGATTAGGAGGTGTGTTATTACAAGATGGCAAACCTGTTGCATACTTTTCTGAAAAATTGAGTGGGCCTAGTCTGAACTATTCTACTTATGATAAAGAATTATATGCTCTTGTTCGGACCTTAGAAACATGACAACATTATTTATGGCCCAAGGAATTTGTTATACATTCTGATCATGAATCTTTGAAACACATTAAAAGTCAAGCAAAACTGAACCGTAGACATGCTAAATGGGTTGAATTCATTGAGACTTTTCCTTATGTCATTAAACACAAGAAGGGTAAAGACAATGTTATTGCTGATGCATTGTCTCGTCGTTATACTATGTTTTCACAACTTGACTTTAAAATATTTGGGTTGGAGACCATCAAAGATCAATATGTGCATGATGCTGAATTTAAAGATGTATTGCAGAATTGTAAGGAAGGGAGAACTTGGAACAAGTTCGTTCTTAATGATGGATTTGTGTTTCGTGCTAACAAGCTATGCATTCCAGCTAGCTCTGTTTGTCTTTTGTTGTTGCAGGAGGCGCATGGAGGAGGATTAATGGGACACTTTGGCGTCAAGAAGATGGAGGATATACTTGCTACACATTTCTTTTGGCCAAAGATGAGACGGGATGTTGAGCGTTTTGTTGCTCGCTGCACTACATGTCAAAAAGCTAAGTCACGACTCAATCCTCATGGTTTATATATGCCTTTGCCTGTACCTAGTGTTCCTTGGGAGGATATATCTATGGACTTTGTTTTAGGTTTACCTCGAACAAAGACGGGGAGGGATAGCATATTTGTTGTCGTAGATAGGTTCTCGAAAATGGCACACTTTATACCATGTCATAAAAGCGATGATGTTGTTAATGTTGCTGATTTGTTCTTTCGTGAAATTATTCGCTTGCATGGTGTGCCAAATACTATTGTTTCAGATCGTGATACTAAATTTCTTAGCCACTTTTGGAGATGTTTATGGGCTAAGTTGGGGACTAAGCTGCTTTTTAGTACTACTTGTCACCCCCAAACTGATGGACAAACTGAAGTAGTCAATAGAACATTGTCTACTATGCTTAGGGCTGTTTTGAAGAATAACAAGAAAATGTGGGAATAATGCTTGCCTCATATTGAATTTGCTTATAATCGTTCATTTCATTCTACTACTAAGATGTGTCCTTTTGAAATTGTGTATGGTTTCCTACCTCGTGCACCTATTGATTTGTTGCCTCTTCCATCTTCGGAGAAGGTTAATTTCGATGCTAAAGAACGTGATGAATTGATTTTAAAAATGCATGAGTTAACTAAGGAAAACATTGAGCGTATGAATGCTAAATGTAAACTTGCTGGAGATAAGGGTAGAAAACATGTTGTGTTTGCACCTAGAGATCTTGTTTGGTTACATTTGCGTAAGGATAGATTTCCTAATTTGCGCAAATCAAAGCTAATGCCATGTGTTGATGGTCCTTTTAAGGTGTTAGAGAAAATAAATGATAATGCATATAAACTTGAGCTGTCTGCAGATTTTGGGGTTAGTCCCACTTTTAACGTTGCAGATTTGAAGCCTTATTTGGGTGAGGACGATGAACTTTCGTCGAGGACGACTTCATTTCAAGAAGGGGAGGATGACGAGGACATCAATACCATTGTTACACCCACAGCCCCTGCTGCTATACATACTGGACCAATTATTAGAGCTCGCGCACGCCAATTGAATTATCAGGTACTTTCGTTTCTTGGTAACGATTCTAATGTTTATGAGAATATGATGCTGCCTAAATTGGATACATTTGTCTTGCTTACAAATGAAGGGCCTAGCTTGGACAAGAAATATGAACCTTGGAACAAGTTCAAGCGTGGAGATGATGGCATGCGCAAGGGGATCCAGAACGGAGTTACAAGTGATGATTTCAGGACTTTGAAGCCACCATAAGGAGTGCATGAAGCCTTGGACGAAATATACAAGATGCCAGTTCATAAATTTCGTCCAGAGGCTATTTTAGGTGCTGCGCCACCTTATTATTAGGCCAGGCCCATGTATTTTCGAAATACTTAAGTATAGGCTGTTTTTAGAGTCCGTATGTGTGGGGAAACAAGAGTTAGGGTTGGTTTCGGACCCCTCCTCCAAGGGCCACGAAATTCCCCCTCTTCCTCCATATATACAGCCCTTAGGGCGTCGTTTAGACTTTGGGTTTTGTTTAGATTAAAAGTTCGCCATAGCTACAACTTTGCGTACTTCGTTTGTGTCCAACGACCAGACCAAGACGTCACAGAACCCCACCTTGATCAATAAAGCTTTCATCTTATATTCGCAATATCCAGATTGCAATCTCAGTTTCTTGCTTGTTCTTCGTTTGCTTGCAGGAAACAGGCCCTCGTGGTCAGGTTGATCGTGCTCCGGCGTGGTCAATAACCCCTTAGAGTTGGTTTAGCGATTGCTAAGGCGCGACGTCCTCGCATGTTCGTAGTCGGATCGTCAAAGTCGACTTCCTCTAAAACGATAGCCACTATCTCATCGAAAGACGGGACACCTTTGCCTCTATCACTTCGTCTGAAAACTCTTCAACATAATACGTTGTCCATAATCGGGGACACGGCTAACCATGATTAGTTTATACACTCTGCAGAGGATTGCACACTTTTCCCCATAAGACTTGATCTCCTCCTTTGGATTTCTTCCACTACATGGTGTTTGAGAAACAGATGACCGAGACACAGTCTTTCACAAGCATTAACTCTTTACTCTGGGTAGACAGTACCACCTACATCCCCTACATCTGCTAGCCTGCCAATGAAAGAGATCACACAACATACTCAACTATGCCAGAGCCCATAATGGCTTGTGGCTGCACACGGAAGTTTCCAGCATGAATAATCTTATGATCCCTTTGAGCCTGGGTGGCAAACTGTAGGATGATCACACGGGTACTCCGGGATATCCTAGGACAACACTTGATTGCTCCAGGTGCCCAGACAACCACTGGGTGCTCCAGGGTGCCTCAACCAATCCACCTAGATGTGTATTAAAGTAGCCACCTTAAGTTTAACCATTAATCAAAACTCTCACATCTGTCATCGATCACTCAAACCAAACCACGTCTACGAGCATAGCATAAGAGTATAAGCATAACGTAGAAGTAACTCCCAGGGTTTGAAAATAAAGGCAATAGGTACTACCTCATCACTACTTCCCAGTACCCACAAGTATTCAAGTCCTAACCATGCAGTGTTTGAGGATTGAACTCATGCATAAAAACTGGGTAATAAGGGGTATGATCAAAGTGTTACTTGCCTTGCTGACGATCTGAAAACCCTAGTGACTCATAGTAGCACGCTTCGCACTCCGGAAACTCTATCGTGAACAAACAATAGCATACATAAGCAATAAAGCATAGGATGCAAGGCTAAACTCGGATGAAAAGATCCAAACTGAAAGTTCAACTGAAGAGCTTCGATTTGCAAAAAGAATCAATCAAATCGGAGCTACGAAACTCAAACTACGATCGAAAGAAGTTCGAATTAAAATCTTCTTGAAACCAAATTTTAAATTGTCAAAACCATGTTCAAGCTGATTATCTGGAAAGAGGGGAACAAGACGAAGATTTGGCGTTGGTTTCACTGGATTTGGACAAGCGAGCAAAAAGTTGAGAGGGTTTGAAGATCAGGGACTGATCTATGATAAAAGTAACCGCAGATAGGTCCCTGGCCGAAAATAAAATAAAAAGAAAACCCTAACGAACGAACATTCGCTATGAAACCCAAATGAAGGAAAACATTTGCTACTGAGTACTAACGGACGAACGTCCACAAATAAAAACCGAACATAAAAATCGAGAAAAACCCTAACCCTAAAAATAAACCGATCTAAACCGAAGAACCGAAAAAAATATCGAAATGAACCGGTGAACCGGGCGGTTTTATACTGGTTCACGATGTCGGCGGGGTCAACGGCGGCGGCGGGACTCCGGCGAGGCAGCGCGGTGGCATCGGCGCGGGGCAGCGGGGTGGCGACGGCGATGCGGGTGCTGCGGCGGCGGCAACAGTAGGCGGCGGCGGCAAGCGCCGGCGGTAGAAGCAGCAGACGCGGGCAGCAGCGGCGGCAGCTCGGCGGCGGTGGCTGCGGCTGTGCGGGGCGAGGTGAGGGAGAGGGGGCGGGGTCCAGCGCTTTTTAAGGGCGAGGAGGGACGGCGGGTGCCTTGCGGGGGGGCGACCCGATGGGAGTCCGATCCGGACTCCCTCGGCGTACGTGTGGCAGTAGGTCTCCTCCCCCGCGCGGGAGGAAGGCGGCAGCGGGGTGGGCTTCGGCCTGCTCGGCTGGGCCTTCGGCCCAGTCTGGCGGGAAGTTTTTTTTAAAATAAAATTTCACCCAAAGAAAATCTTAATAGAATATAAAAAAATCTAACAATACGGGAAACAGTTTTCACCGTCTAAACCTATTATTTAGAACATTTTTCTGGCCTAAAAATGCAATTTTCAAAAATGCATATTTTTTCTAATTAAAATAAAATATAAATTTGTTTTAAAGTTTTCTACTCCACTATTCCTTTCTTTTGAAGAACTCATATTATATTCTCTCTTTTATTTTAAATATTGGAAGTAATTGGAGAGAAAAATATTAAAATCAAATTGATCCTCTTTTCAAAATTGAGAAAATTCAAATATGAAAATTTGTGAAATCCCCAACTCTCTCCTTGGGTCCTTGAGTTGCTTAAGATTTCTAGGATCAACCAAATATGCAAATAGAATATGATATGCATATGATGACCTATGTATAACATCCAAATTGGAAATTGGGATGTTACATCAATGCACTTTATATGAAAGTTTTTATTATATCCCTCTTGGATGCCTATCATATTAGGACTAAATTCATAACCAAAGCCAATTACCATACCGTTTAGAGAATCTCAAAATAATATAAGTGAAGCATGATAGTTCATCAATTTCTTCAAAATAAAACTACCGTCGTGCTCTAAAATAATATAAGTGAAGCACTAGAGCAAATGACAAACTACTCCAAAAGATATAAGTGAAGATCAATGAGTAGTTGAATAATTATGTAACTATGTGAAGATTCCCTAACATTTAAGAATTACAGATCTTGGTATATTATTCAAACAGCAAGCAAAACAAAATAAAATGACATTTCAAGGATAGCACATATCATGTGAAGAAGCAAAAACTTAGGTTCAACCAAAACTGACCGATAGTTGTTGAATAAGAAAGGTGGGATGACAACCGAGGCATCCCCGAGCTTAGATGATTGAGACTTCTTTAAATATTGACTAGGGATGCCTTGGGCATCCCCAAGCTTGATCTTTTGTGTCTCCTTAATTCCTCTCATATCACGGTTTCCCTAATTCTGGAAAACTTCATCCACACAAAACTCAACAAGAACTCGTGAGATAAGTTAGTATAAATCCATGCATAACCTTATTATTCTCTACTGTAGAAAATCTCTAAAATTATTCTTTAACATTGCATACTAAATGCCTCTGCATATTTAACACTCCTATCATAAAATAGAATAATTAAATAAGCAAACATATGCAAACAATGCAAACATAACAGCAATCTGTCTAAGCAGGATAGTCTATAAAGAATGCAAGAGGAATCATACTTCTTTAACTCCAAATATTCTAAAAAAAATTACCACACTGTATATAATTTGTTGTTACTCATTGTGAAAAAATTTCAAGATTTTATCATGTTCTGAATATTCACAAATATTCAAAACATAACAGCAAACTTTCTGTTTTTAAAACAGCAACATAAGGACTTGCAAAATAAGCATGGTAAAGGCTACACTTGACTTTTTTATTCAACAAAAAGATGAAAAACATTACAATAGATAAAAACAAGCAAATACTAATAAAAGAAAATGATGCGCCAAGCAAAACACATATCATGTGGTGAATAAAAATATAGCTCCAAGTAAAGTTACCTATGAATGAAGACGAAAGAGGGGATGCCATCCGGGGCATCCCCAAGCTTAGGCTCTTGGTTGTCCTTGAATATTACCTTGGGGTGCCTTGGGCATCCCCAATCTTAGGCTCTTGCCACTCCTTATTCCATAGTCCATCGAAACTTCACCCAAAACTTGAAAACTTCACAACACAAAACTCAACAGAAAATCTCATAAGCTCCGTTAGTATGAGAAAATAAATCACCACTTTTGGTACTGTTGTGAACTCATTATTTTTTATATTGGTTTAATATAGACTATATTCCAACTTCTCCATGGTTCAAAACCTCCTATACTACTCATAGATTCATCAAAATAAGCAAACAACATATAGAAAACAGAATCTGTCAAAAACAGAACGGTTGGTAGTAATCTGTAACTCTCGAATACTTCTGTAACTCCAAAAATCCTGAACAATTAGGAAAACCTGAGAAATATCTTTATTAATCTTCTACAAAAAAATCAGTTTTTTTATCACGCTTCAGTTAGAAATGAGAATTGTTTTCCTGAGCGCAAAAGTTTCTATTTTTAGCAAGATCAAATCAACTATCACCATAGATCATCCCAAAGGTCTTACTTGGCACTTTATTGAAACAAAAGGTATAAAACATGATTACTACAGCAGTTTAATCATGTGAACACACCAAAACAGTAGGTATAAATGTTGGGTTGTCTCCCAACAAGCGCTTTTCTTTATTGTCTTTCTAGCTAGGCATGATGATTTCAATGATGCTCACATAAAAGATAAGAATTGAAATATAACAGGAGCATCATGAAGCATATGAGTATAACATTTAAGTCTTACCCACTTCCTATGCATAGGGATTTTGTGAGCAAACAACTTATGGGAACAAGAATCAACTTGCATAGGAAGGTAAAGCAAGCAAAACTTCAAGATTTTCAACATGTAGGGAGGAAACTTGATATTATTGAGATACATAGAAGCATATGTTCCTCTCTCAAAATAATTTTCAGTAGCATCATCAATGAATTCAACAATATAACCATCACAAAAAGCATTATTTTCATGACGCACAAGCATAGAAATTTTACTACTCTCCACATAAACAAATTTATTCTCATGAATAGTAATGGGAGCAAACTCAACAAAATAACTATCATGTGAGGCATAATCCAGTTGAAAATTAAAATCACGCTGACAAGTTTCATGGTTATAATTGTTCTTTATAGCATACATGTCATCACAATAATCATCATAGATAGGAGGCATGCTATCATCATAATAAATTTGCTCATCAAAACTTGGGGGACAAAAAATATCATCTTCATCAAACATAGCATCCCCAAGCTTGTGGATTTGCATATCATTAGCATCATGAATATTCAAACAATTCATACTAACAACATTGCAATCATGCTCATCATTCAAAGATTTAGTGCCAAACATTTTAATGCATTCCTCTTCTAACACTTTGGCACAATTACCGGAATCCTTATTTTCACGAAAGACATTAAAAATATGAAGCATATGAGGCAACCTCAATTCCATTTTTTTGTAGTTTTCTTTGATGGACTAAACTACTGATAAAACAATAAACTAAAAGATTCGATTGCAAGATCTAAAGATATACCTTCAAGCGCTAACCTCCCCGGCAACTGTGCCAGAAAAGAGCTTGATGTCTACTACGCAACCTTCTGCTTGTAGACTTGTTTTGGGCCTCCAAGCCCAGAGTTTTGTAGGACAGTAGCAAATTTCCCTCAAGTGGATGACCTAAGGTTAATCAATCCGTGGGAGGCATAGTATGAAGATGGTCTCTCTCAAACAACCCTCCAACCAAATAACAAAGAGTCTCTTGTGTCCCCAACACACCCAATACAATGGTAAATGTCGGATTTCGGGTTCCGGCAAAACCCTTGAGGTTGGAACACTGGGGTGCACACGAAGATCTCTCCCCCTCTCTAGCTCGCACACATCATGATCTCACGGCCTAGCTCGACGGACCCAAAGAACAAGAGACACAAGAGTTTATACTGGTTCGGGCCACCGATGTGGTGTAATACCCTACTCCAGTGTGGTGTGGTGGATTGCCTCTTGGGCTGAGGATGAATAGTTACATGGGAAGAACGGCCTCCTGAGGAGAGGTGTTCTTGTGCTTGGTGAGTGTGGTGGCTTTGGTGGAATGAAGCTGGTCTGAGGTGAGATTAGACTGCCTCCCTACGGTCGTGTCTAGTCCTATATATAGAGGCCTGGGTCCTCTTCCCAAATATTAAGCGGGAAGGGGTCCCACAACGGCAAATTTGAAGGGGGACAACTAGTACAAGCTATCCTGACAAAAGTAGTCTTCGCCTGTCAAAGGCTCTGGTGGTGACGCCGTCCTGGGCTCCATGGTGACCTCCGTCATGTCGTACTGCTGGTCTTGGTCTTGTTGCACCGATATGGAAACCTTTGCCTGGTGCCTCGGGACTCCTCGCCTACGCTTGCCCCTTTAGCACCAAAGAGGAATTAGGACGTTGTGCGTGCTGGCGCCCGCCTGGCTCTAGTCGTCATGGCTTGCGTCACACAAACCTCGCGAGGTGTCCCTTGCCTGGATCTCTCCGCCCCTCGCGAGCCAGCCTGGTGAGGCTGCTCCTGAGGAGGTCTTGTGTCGTCCGCCTCGCGAGGCTTGGCCCCTCGCGAGGGTCTTGAGTGTTTGCTGGTGAAGGTGGGTCGTACAGGTCCGCTGGTGGAGCCACGCAGCGGGCCGTAGGCAGGCAAGTCTGGGGACCCCCATTCCCAGAACATCGACAGTAGCCCCCAGGCCCAAGGCGCGTTGGGACTTGGCTTTGAGGCGAAGCCAAAGGGCAAGTGTGGAGAGCCGCGGGCCCCAACAACCTGCGGCCACGGTTGCCTTGTGGCGACTGATTGGACGTGGGCGTCTCCGCTTCCCCATGCTACCTCGGCAATTGCCCGACTGACAAAAAGGCCGGTGTGGGCAACACTTGCCTTCATTGCTTTCCTTCGCCTTGATCCACATCCCCTCTCTCGCTCCTTGCTTCCGAAATCTCCAGATCTGCTTCAATTCCCTTCCGAGCTTCCGACCAATGGTGCCCCGAAAGCCCAAGGCTGTTTCGCCGCCTTCTTGGTACGAGCCGGCTCTGGACGCGCCCAATGTCTCGGAGAAGAACCTCGCCGCCACATGCCTGCTGACGGCGGGGGAAAACAATGAGAAGGTGAAGACCGAGCTCCGGGCTGGCTTCGCCATGCTGGAGTCTTCGAAGAGCTCCTTCTACCCGTTCTTTATGAGAAGCGTCATCGCTGGCCTGGTTCCCCCCTTCTCCGACTTCTTCTATGCAGTCCTCCAACATTACAGGTTGCAGGCCCTCCATCTTCATCCCAACTCCGTTCTCCTCTTATTGATCTTTGCCTTCTATTGTGAGGCGTATGTCGGGGTGATGCCGTCCGTGGCACTGCTGCGCCACTTCTTCTTCCTCTGAATCAACGACGGCCACACCTCGGGGTGCGCCAACTTTGTCGCAGCCGGCAAGGCCAACGCGATCTCGAAGGCCGGAAAGAAGGTCGGCGGCTTCAGGAGTAAGTGGGTCATGATGGATGCCAAGTGCATCCACCCACGGTTGAAGCTGTCGACGGAGATGCTCCAGTACGACGAGGGGTGGTCCCGTGCGAAGCTTACTGACGATAGGGCAAAGTCAGTGCTGGAGAACATGACCGCCGACCTGAGGCCCGGCAATGCGAAGGCGGCGAAGCTGGCGGGGGACATGCTCCTGAGGGAGTTCCTAATGCTGCGGGTGACTCCTCTCCAGGCGCGCTCGCGCCCCTTGTGGACGCTCGGGGATGGAGAAGACAAGCTTCGCTTGAGTCCGGAGGCCGTGTCTGAAGGGAGCTGGCCGTGGCTCTCCACCTCTTGGTCGGGGACGACCAAGAGTATCTGCCGAGTGCCCATGCCCCCTTGTTCCTTCGGAAGGACGGGGCGCTGGTCGTGGCCGCCATGCCCACCTTTGACGGGCGCAGCCTGGTGCCGCCGGCGCCCCCTGGAGTCCCGGTGGCGACGGCGACGGTGGACGTGTCTTTTGGCGATTCCCGCGGGGATGGGGAAGAGGAGGGGGACAAGGAGCGCGACTCACAGGCGACCCCCGAGGGGATGGGGGAGACCTCCCCCTTGCGCAAGGCCGACATCCTCCGACCTTGCCTGATGACGATGATGAGGCCGACGTCCTCTCAGAGGGGGAGGAGCTGCCCGTGGTTCCGACGAAGGGCAGGTCGGCGCTGATCTCCCAGGACAACACTCCCGCCTCGACACCGCCTAGAGCTGCTTCCAGTCCATCTGCCGCCCCTGCTTCTGCTCCTGGAGCCCGCGCGCCTGCGCCTCGGGGTGCGGAGCTCTCCGTCTGCAAGCTTAGGAAGTGGAGGGACTATGCCGCGGTGGACCCGTAAGTGTTCTTGTCCTGCCTTGTTCTTGCTTCTGCTGCTCGTCCTTGACTCTTCTTCGTTGTGCAACTAGGTCGACGCCCGCGGTGAAGAAGAGAAAGGGGGACGTGGTGGTACAGCTCGAGCCCATATCGCCTCCTACGGCCACACCCCTCTCCATGGATAAGGGCAGCGATGACGCTTGTGCTTCTCTAGCCCGATCATCCTCGCGAGGCTTGGTGGAGCATTCTCGGGAGGAGTCACCCCTGAGGCCCCGCTGGCTCCAGAGGTGCCAACGTCCGGCTCGGGCGCTAGGGTCCCAGAGGCTCAGGAGCCTCTGGCCTCCCAGGCCATGGTGACGATGTCGCATCCTCCTCCTTCTGCCGCATTGTTGTCTCTGGGTTCTTCCGCCTCTCTTAACGTCCTGGAGCGCACTCATTCTGCGATGGCCCTGCTACGAGAAGATCTTCAACACACCAACCGTTGCCTGGTGGCCGGGCACCTGGAGCTGGCCTCTGGCTGGCTTCACTCTGATGTGTCCGTCCGGGCGATGCTGAGCCGGGCTGCTGCCGATTCTGAGAAGGACAGGGAGGCCATTGCCCAAGCTGTGGCCGCCTGCGAGGCGGCGCTGAAAGATGACAGGGCCACCCAGGACCGCTGCCGGTCACTGGAGGCCGAGCTGGAGACCATGGGAGGGAGCGCGCGAAAGAAGACCGAGGCCGGAAGGCAGAGGAGGAGAAGATGAAGGCCCGAGAGGATGCCATCAAGGATCACGAAGCTGAACTGGAGCAGTTGGCGAAGGCACAGGCCATGGAGCGCAGCCGTCTGGAGGGGCTGGAGCAGAAGCTGAAGGCGAAGAAGGCCGAGCTTGACGCCAAGGCAAAGGTCCTGGCTGAGGACCGCGTGGTCTTCAAGCTCCTTGAGTAGAGGTCTCGGACGGCGCTGCAGTCGCTCTACGAGAAGGGCTTGGAGGAGCCGCTGGCCGCCGACGACAAGGGCCCCACCCAGCTGCTTCCTTATCTGGTCGGTGCGCTGGAGGACGTTGTGAGCGGCATCGGCCCCATGGCGGAGGAAGAAGCCTGCGTTCTTTCCTTAGCCACGCTGACGCGCGTCTTCAGCCACCTCCATCTTCGTGATCCTGCCGCCCGCCTGACGAGCTACTGGAGCCTGTGAAAGATGAGCATTGCGAGGTCGCTGCTGCAGCTATGAAGGGTCAGGTGGATGCCCTGCTGAAGAGGTTCCGCGCCTTTGCTCCCGCGTCTATGGCCGGCGGTGCAACTGATCCTGCAACTCCGGCTGGTGGTACAGGTGAAGGCGACGCCGTTGAAGAAGCACCCCTTGTAGGCGACGGTGGTGTCCAGGGATGACGTGACAACTTGCTGGCGGCTCCTTTCCTGTTTTAGTTTCTGCAATATGCACCATGCCTCGTGGAGGCGTTAAACTCGCGTTTGGTTTTAGGAGAACAATATGTCTTGTAATATTTGCTTTGAAATTCTGCGATTTCCTTTCCATTTGCTTTACGTTCTACGTCGGCAGGGCCCGACCCCGCGCATACCTCAGCTGCCGTTGGGCCGTCCGGATCACCAGGACGGACCAATGAGTGAGGGGCTATGTGATCAGTTAGGCTCCTAAGTCGCGATGCTCAGGAGTCCCCCTTGATGCGAAAACAGCCTATAGAAAGGAGATCTGGGAGTAAGCCTAGTTTTCTACGTTGGCAGGGCCCGACCCCACGCATACCTCAACCGCCATTGGGCCGTCCGGATCACCAGGACGGACCAAGGAGTGAGAGGCTATGTGGTCAGTTAGGCTCCTGAGTCGCGATGCTTAGGGGTCCCCCTTGACGTTCAAACAACCTTCATACCTTGGCTCCGCTTGGGAGGGCGCCCGACGACCAGGTCCGAGGGACCTGGCAGGGTGGCGTACGCTTGGGCGTGGCCCGAGCGCAGCCCCTGTGCCTAGCCCCCTCGCGCGACTCTCACGAGGGGAGGTGTTGTGATGGGGCCACACACTGAGCTCGGAGGCTCCCTAAGGTTGATACGACCGTGAGGCCGCCCTTGGTTGTTTATCACCAGCGCGGATCATAGCGCTTCCACACTTGCATGGGCATAGCCGCTCCTTGGCAGTGTCGACTGCCAGCATGGAGCATGGTGCTTCCACTGGCACGTGGGAGGGGACTCCCTACTGCAGAGAGCCCCTCAGGCGTGTACAACCCCGCCCTAACACGTGGCTTGCACGGCAGGGCCAAACAAGGTGTGTCTGGGCACTCGCGAGCCAGCGCGGGACTCACGAGGCCCTACCTCAAGGCGGGTTGCACCTGGTCTTGGTTCTTGATGGTTGTGGCGTTCCTGCAAGATGGTCAGACAACCTGCGCCGAATGAATTTCCTTAGGTTATCGCACGATAAGGCCAAGCACCAACGACCCCAGGAGGTGACGTGAACGGGGCCGGCCCGCCAGACAGAGCTCAGTCGTTGGATTTATTGACGCTGCAGGGACGGGCCCAAGCAAAGACGCCATGCCTAGCCTTCTTACGCGAAGGATCCCGAAGAAAGACGATCGGCGCACGGCTCCCATGGTGGGTGACAATCAAGCAGGTGATAATCATAGATAGATTACGCATGAAAAGCGAACTAGCTTAGGTAAATGCAAGAACGATACATGCCACTAGCTCTGACCCGAGTGGCCTAGCGATGATGCAGCCCGAGGGGCGCCCCCAGCAGGGTGAACTAAAGATGCAAACGGATACATGCCACAGGGACAAACCCACGCGGCCTGGGAATGATGCAGCCCAGGGGCGCTCCCAGCTAAATAAACTTGGAAGATGTCACCTGGTTTGGTTGTCGAAGGAGTGTTGGGGTAGCTGAAAACACGTGGCGAAGAAGTCGCTCCTCACGAGCCGTCGAGACCCAGAGCCTCGGGAGGCTCTGGAGGCTCAGGTGTCCTCCGGAGGACCGTCTCCATCTCCGCCAGGACTGCATGATGCCTGGCCTCCTGACCTGCCAGGATGCTCCGCAGGTTGCGCTGGAAGGCGGCTGCCACGCTCGGCAGGCCGAAGGGCATGCAAACATAGCTATGAGGTGGACCCTCACACCGTCCAGCGCACGAAGTCCAGGAGCGCTTCTGAGATGCGGCCCTGTTGAGCCCTGGGATGTCGATGCAGACGCGCAGCTCACCACCCTCGCCTGGATGGGGAGCAGAGCAAAGTGGGCGGCAATCGCCGCGTATTGCTCTTGCTTCCTGAAGCTGCTGAGTGGTCTTGGTGATGAACTCCTGAGAGCCGGGCGCTCCTCGCCCAGTGTCCTCCTAAGGGAAATGCGCTGCGAAGCATGCCTCCACGTGGTGCATGAGCGCCTCCCTCATGATGCTGGCCAGGTCAGAGGCCCTCTAGAAGAGAGCCCCCGAGCCTTGCCCGAGGAGGGCACCGGGCGCGCCTCCCTATGTGAGGGAGGGAGGCGCGCCAGGCACGGGCACCGATCCTAAGGTGGCGCCGTTGGAGGCGCCGCTCCCCTGTGGCCCAGTGCGGAGTAGCTGCTTCTTCTTCTTGGGGTTGTCCTTAGGAAGGTACTGCATATATGCGCTATTAGGGTCTTCGATTACTGCAGCTTGGAAGGCGCGCTCGAGGGAGCACACCATGTCTCTTTCTTCACAGGGGATTGTGATGATTCCGCCGCTTCCCGGCATCTTGAGGACGTTGTAGCCATGGTGGGTGACTGCCATGAATTTGGCTAGCGTTGGGTACCGGAGGATGGCGTTGTACGGCAGGCGGATGTGGGCGACGTCGAAGTCGACGAGCTTGGTGCGTTAGTTGTCGCGTGTGCCGAAGGTGACAGGGAGATGAACTTGCCCTATCGGGGTGGTGGAGCCATCAGTCACTCCTGAGAAAGGCTTGGTGGGCTGGAGCTGATTGTATGGCACTTGAAGATTGTTGAACGTCTTGACGGACAGGACACTGAGCCCTGCGCCGCCGTCTATGAAGGTCTTGGTGACTTGGACATTGCTGATGACGGGCGAACAAAGCATCGGGAGGACGCCGACGGTTGCCGCGCATTTGAGCTGGTCCGCCGAGCTAAAGGTGATGGCGTACTTGGACCATCTGAGCAGGCGCGTACCTCGAGCTTGGGGAGGGCTGCATTTTCCTCGTGAGAGAACTGCTTGGAGATACGCTGGGAAGCTGGGGCTTGAGCGCCACCTGCTACCTCTTGAGCACTGTGTTGGTTTTCCCTTGAAGAGGAAACGGTGATGCAGCAAAGTAGCGTAAGTATTTCCCTCAGTTTTTGAGAACCAAGGTATCAATCCAGTAGGAGGCCATGCACAAGTCCCTCGCACCTACACAAACAAATAAAATCCTGGCAACCAACGTAATAAAGGGGTTGTCAATCCCTTCACGGTCACTTACGAAAGTGAGATCTGATAGATATGATAAGATAATATTGTTGGTATTTTTATGATAAAGATGCAAAGTAAATAAAGCGAAATAAAAACGGCACCAGAAATAGCTTGTTAACGGGAGATTAATATGATGGAAAATAGACCCGGGGCCATAGGTTTCACTAGTGGCTTCTCCCGAGAGCATAAGTATTACAGTGGGTAAACAAATTACTATTGAGCAATTGACAGAATTGAGCATAGTTATGAGAATATCTAGGTATGATCATGTATATAGGCATCACGTCCGAGACAAGTAGACCGACTCCTACCTGCATATACTACTATTACTCCACACATCGACCGCTATCCAGCATGCATCTAGAGTATTAAGTTCAAAAGAACAGAGTAACGCTTTAAGTAAGATGACATGATGTAGAGGGATAAACTCATGCAATATGGTATAAACCCCATCTTGTTATCCTCTATGGCAACAATAAAATACGTGCCTTGCTTCCCCTGCTGTCACTGGTTAAGGACACCGCAAGATTGAACCCAAAGCTAAGAACTTCTCCCATTGCAAGAAAGATCAATCTAGTAGGCCAAACCAAACAAATAATTCGAAGAGACTTGCAAAGATAACCAATCATACATAAAAGAATTCAGAGAAGATTCAAATATTGTTCATAGATAAACTTGATCATATACCCACAATTCAACGGTCTCAACAAACACACCGCAAAAGAAGATTACATTGAATAGATCTCCACGAGAATCGTGGAGAAGTTTGTATTGAGATCCAAAAGGAGCGAAGAAGCCATCTAGCTAATAACTATGGACCCGAAGGTCTGAGGTAAACTACTCACACATCATCGGAGAGGCTATGGTGTTGATGTAGAAGCCCTCCGTGATC
>NC_041388.1:244963422-244981133 GCF_002162155.2 Triticum dicoccoides
GCCCGAAGATAGGATCTCACGGGTACAGAAGGTTGCGGCGGTGGAATTAGGTTTTTGGCTCCGTATCTAGTAGTTTGGGGGTACGTAGGTATATATAGGAGGAAGAAGTATGGTAGTGGAGCAACATGGGCCCCACGAGGGTGGAGGGCACGCCTGGGGGGGTAGGCGCGCCCCTACCTCGTGCCTTCCTAGTAGCTTTCTTGACGTAGGGTCCAAGTCCTCTGGATCACGTTCGTTCCAAAAATCACGTTCCCGAAGGTTTCATTCCGTTTGGACTCCGTTTGATATTCTATTTCTACGAAACTCTAAAATAGGCAAAAAAACAGCAATTCTGGGCTGGGCCTCCGGTTAATAGGTTAGTCCCAAAAATAATGTAAAAGTGTATAATCAAGCCCAATAATCATCCAAAACATAATATAATATAGCATGAAGCAATAAAATTATAGATACGTTGGAGACGTATCAAGCATCCCCAAGCTTAATTCCTGCTCGTCCTCGAGTAGGTAAATGATAAAAATAGAATTTTTGATGCGGGATGCTACTTGGCATAATTTTTTTAATATAACCCTCTTAATTGTGGTATGAATATTTAGATCCGAAAGGTTCAAGATAAAAGTTTAATATTGAAATAAAAGCAATAATACTTCAAGCATACTAACTAAGCAATTATGTCTTCTCAAAATAACATGGCCAAAGAAAGTTCATCCCTACAAAATCATATAGTTTAGTCATGCTCCATTTTCATCACACAAGAATGCTCTGATCATGCACAACCCCGATGACAAGCCAAGCAATTGTTTCATACTTTAGTAATCTCAAACTTTTTCAACCTTCACGCAATACATGAGCGCGAGCCATGGATATAGCACTATTGGTGGAATAGAATATAATGATGGGTGTTATGTGGAGAAGACAAAAAAGGAGAAAGTCTCACATCAACGCGGCTAATCAATGGGCTATGGAGATGCCCATCGATTGATGTTAATGTAAGGAGAAGGGATTGCCATGCAACGGATGCACTAGAGCTATAAATGCATGAAAGCTCAACAAAAGAAACTAAATGGGTGTGCATCCAATTTGCTTGCTCACGAAGACCTAGGGCATTTGAGCAAGCCCATTGTTGGAATATACAAGCCAAGTTCTATAATGAAAAATTCCCACTAGTATATGAAAGTGACAAAACAAGAGACTCTCTATCATGAAAATCATGGTGCTACTTTGAAGCTCAAGTGTAGAAAAAAAGGATAGTAGCATTGTCCCTTTTTATTTTCTTTTTTTGGGCCTTCCTTTTTTAATTTGACTTTCTTTTGGGATAATACTCTATGAATGATGATCATCACACTTCTATTTATTTACAACTCAATGATTACAACTCGATACTAGAACAAAGTATGACTCTATATGAATGCCTCCGGTGGTATACAGGGATAGCAATGAATCAAGAGTGACATGTATGAAAAATTATGAACGGTGGCGTTGCCACAAATACGATGTCAACTACATGATTATGCAAAGCAATATGACAATGATGAACATGTCATGATAAACGGAATGGTGGAAAGTTGCATGGCAATATACCTCGGAATGGCTATGGAAATGCCATAATAGGTAGATATGGTGGCTGTTTTGAGGAAGATATAAGGAGGTTTATGTGTGAAAGAGCGTATCATATCATGGGGTTTGGATGCACCGGCGAAGTTTGCACCAACTCTCAATGTGAGAAAGGGCAATGCACGGTACCGAAGAGGCTAGCAATGATGGAAGGGTAAGAGTGCGTATAATCCATGGACTCAACATTTGTCATAAAGAACTCATATACTTATTGCAAAAATCTACAAGTATCAAAAACCAAGCACTACATGCATGCTCCTAGGGGGATAGATTGGTAGGAAAAGACCATCGCTCGTCCCCGACCGCCACTCATAAGGAAGATAATCAAAGAACACCTCATGTTTCAAATTTGTTACATAACGTTTACCGTATGTGCATGCTACGTGACTTTCAAACTTCAACACAAGTATTTATCAATTTCATAACTACTCAACTAGCACAACTTTAATATCACTACCTCCATATCTCAAAACAATCATCAATCATCAAACTTCTCTTAGTATTCAGCACACTCATAAGAAAGTTTTTTACTAGTCTCGAATACTTAGCATATTAGGATTAATTTCCCAATTTAAGCAAATTATCATGTTGTTTAAGACTCTCAAAATAATATAAGTGAAGCATGAGAGAATAATGGTTTCTATAAAACAAATCCACCACCGTTCTCTAAAAAATATAAGTGAAGCACTAGAGCAAAAACTATATAGCTCAAAAGATATAAGTGAAGCGCATAGAGTATTCTAATAAATTCTGAATCATGTGTGTTTATCTCAAAAGGTGTGTACAGCAAATATGATTGTGGTAAACTAACAAATAAAGACTCAAATAATACAAGACGCTCCAAGCAAAACACATATCATGTGGTGAATAAAAATATAGCTCCAAGTAAAGTTACCGATGGAAGTAGACGAAAGAGGGGATGCCTTCCAGGGCATCCCCAAGCTTTGGATGTTAGGTGTCATTAGATTATATTGGGGTGCCATGGGCATCCCCAATGTTAGGCTCTTGCCACTCCTTGTTCCATAATCCATCAAATATTTTACCCAAAACTTGAAAACTTCACAACACTAAACTTAACAGAAAATCTCATGAGCTCTGTTAGCGAAAGAAAACAAAACACCACTTCAAGGTACTATAACGAACTCATTATTTATTTATATTGGTGTTAAACCTAATGTATTCCAACTTCTCTATGGTTTATAAACTCTTTTACTAGCCATAGATTCATCAAACTAAGCAAACAACACACGAAAAACAGAATCTGTCAAAAACAGAACAGTCTGTAGTAATCTGTAGCTAACGCAAGTTCTGGAACCCCAAAAATTCTAAAATAAATTGCTGGACGTTAGTAAATTTATCTATTAATCATCTGCAAAAATAATTAACTAAATAGCACTTTCCAAATAAAAATGTCAGCAGTTATCGTGAGCGCTAAAGTTTCTGTTTTTTACAGCAAGATTAAAAAGACTTTCCCCAAGTCTTCCCAACGGTTCTACTTGGCACAAACACTAATTAAACACAAAAAACACAACCAAAACAGAGGCTAGATAAATTATTTATTACTAAATAGGAGCAAAAATCAAGGAATAAAAATAAAACTGGGTTGCCTCCCAACAAGCGCTATCGTTTAACACCCCTAGCTAGGCATAATAGCAAGGATAGATCTAGGTATTGCCATCTTTGGTTGGCATTTCTTTAATGAGACATCTATCACCCTTAGGATTTTCTTCCTTTTTATTAATTATCAAACTTCTAGGCACAAAATCAAAATATTCATTTGTAGCAAATGGTTCCTTAATGATAGCAAAAAGATTGGGATGAATACTTATACATTTGAGATCCGCAGTTTCCTTGCTAGAGGATTGACCCTTATTTTTAGGAACATACATAAGCTTGACAATTTTAGTTGGAGGACTTGGAGTATTCTTTACAGAATAAAAAGTGGTTCCCAAGTTGGTAATGATACCCTCAAGTTTATCAATTCTAGTGGAATCCTGATTTATTCTTTCATTAACTATGGGTTCCTTCTCCTTAATATTTTTCAAAGTGACTCTTACTTTAGATCCATATTGGGTAATTTCGTTGTGGATCTTTTTATCCAAATTTTCGATTAACTCAACGGTAGCAACTTTATTTCAATAATTTCAAGTCTTTGCATTACATGCTCCAAAGTTAACATAGTTCCATTAACCAAAAGAGGGGGTGAGCCAAACAAATCTATCATAGCATTATAAGAATCAAAAGTATGGCTACCCAAGAAATTCCCTCTGGTAATGGTATCAAGGATATATCTATACCAAGGAGTAGCGCCTACATAAAAATTGCGTAGAAGAACGGAAGTAGATTGCTTCCTGGTAGATCTATTTTGAGCATTGCAAATTCTATACCAAGCGTCTTTTAGATTTTCTCCTTCCCTTTGCTTAAAATTAAAAACTTCATTATCGGGAGATAACAGAGAAGATACGGGACTAGCCATAACGATAAGCAAGTAATGCAACACACGAGCAAACAAGAAGCGAGTGAAAAAGAGGCGAACGGAAAAGAGAGAGGGCGAATAAAACGGCAAGGGTGAAGTAGGGGAGAGGAAAATGAGAAGCAAATGGCAAATAATGTAATGCGGGAGATAAGGGTTTGTGATGGGTACTTGGTATGTTGACTTTTGCGTAGACTCCCTGGCAACGGCGCCTGAAATCCTTCTTGCTACCTCTTGAGCATTGCGTTGGTTTTCCCTTGAAGAGGAAAGGGTGATGCAGCTAAGTAGCGTAAGTATTTCCCTCAGTTTTTGAGAACCAAGGTATCAATCCAGTAGGAGGCCACGCACGAGTCCCTCGTACCTACACAAACAAATAACATCCTCGCAACCAGCGCAATAAAGGGGTTGTCAATCCCTTCACGGTCACTTACGGAAGTGAGATCTGATAGATATGATAAGATAATATTTTTGGTATTTTTATGATAAAGATGCAAAGTAAATAAAGCGAAATAAAAACGGCACCAGAAATAGCTTGTTAATGGGGATTAATATGATGGAAAATAGACCCAGGGGCCATAGGTTTCACTAGTGGCTTCTCTCGAGAGCATAAGTATTATGGTGGGTAAACAAATTACTGTTGAGCAATTGACATGATTGAGCATAGTTATGAGAATATCTAGGTATGATCATGTATATAGGCATCATGTCCGAGACAAGTAGACCAACTCCTGCCTGCATCTACTACTATTACTCCACACATCGACCGCTATCCAGCATGCATCTAGAGTATTAAGTTCAAAAGAACAGAGTAACGCTTTAAGTAAGATGACATGATGTAGAGGGATAAACTCATGCAATATGATATAAACCCCATCTTGTTATCCTCGATGGCAACAATACAATACGTGCCTTGCTGCCCCTACTGTCACTGGGAAAGGACGCCGCAAGATTGAACCCAAAGCTAAGAACTTCCCCCATTGCAAGAAAGATCAATCTAGTAGGCCAAACCAAACTGATAATTCGAATAGACTTGCAAAGATAACCAATCATACATAAAAGAATTCAGAGAAGATTCAAATATTGTTCATAGATAAACTTGATCATAAACCCACAATTCATCGATCTCAACAAACACACCAAAAAAGAAGATTACATCGAATAGATCTCCACAAGAATCGTGGAGAACTTTGTATTGAGATCCAAAAAGAGAGAAGAAGGCATCTAGCTAATAATTATGGACCCGAAGGTCTGAGGTAAACTACTCACACATCATCGGAGAGGCTATGGTGTTGATGTAGAAGCCCTCCGTGATCGATGCCCCCTCTCGCGGAGCTCCGGAAAAGGCCCCAAGATGGGATCTCACGGGTACAGAAGGTTGCGGCGGTGGAATTAGGTTTTTGGCTCCGTATCTGGTAGTTTGGGGGTACATAGGTATATATAGGAGGAAGAAGTACGTCGGTGGAGCAACATGGGCCCCATGAGGGTGGAGGGCGCGCCTGGGGGGTAGGCGTGCCCCCCTACCTCGTGCCTTCCTGGTAGCTTTCTTGACATAGGGTCCAAGTCCTCAGGATCACGTTCGTTCCAAAAATCACGTTCCCGAAGGTTTCATTCCGTTTGGACTCCGTTTGATATTCTTTTTCTGCGAAAGTCTGAAATAGGCAAAAAACAACAATTCTGGGTTGGGCCTCCGGTTAATAGGTTAGTCCCAAAAATAATATAAAAGTGTATAATGAAGCCCAATAATCATCTAAAACAGAATATAATATAGCATGAAGCAATCAAAAATTATAGATACGTTGGAGACGTATCACCACCCAAGATGCAAGCGATGGCACGCGGCTCGTGGTAGCCCCCGGCCCCTTCGTCCTGCTGATGGTCGTCGTTCCTCCTTGGTGGTGGCGGCAGCGGAGGGAGACCAGGGTTGCCCTGAGGATGATCCTTGTGAGGCTGATCCCTCCAAGCGCCCTCACGAGGCTGGTCCTGCCAGCGGTCCTCGCGAGGCTGGTCGCGCCACTCCTGGCGAGGGCCGCGGTCATCCCAACGTCCTCCACCTCGTCCACGTCCTCAGCCGTAGCCCCGGTCGTTGCGCTCGGGGCGTCAACCGAAGCGTCCATCTCAAATGGCCCTGAGCTCTTGACAAACATTGGTGTTGTGGCTGCGCACGTTGTGGAAGGTGTAGAACGTACGACTGCCCTTGGACGACTCGGGGAGGTCTCGGCCACGCTTGGTATCTGGCTCTGCCGTGAGTACGGCCACCCCCTTGCGCTTCACGTCCTTGACCTTGGCCTTCTTCTCCTCTGGATCTGCAGTAGGGAGCTCGAGGAGGGAGAGACGCCCCTCCTCAGCTCTTGCACACTTGGTGGCTATGTTGAACAGCTCTAGAGTCGTGCACAACTCCTCATGGATGGCGAGCTCCTCCTTCATCTTGATGTCACGGACGCCATTAGAAAACATTAAGATGATGGCCTCATCCGTCACCTTGGGGATCTTGAGTCGCACGCTGTTGAAGCACTGGATGTACTTTTGGAAGGTCTCTCCCGGCTGTTGCTTGATGCAGCGCAGGTCACCCGCGGCCGGGGGGCGGTCGCGAGTGCCCTGGAAGTTGGCGACGAAGTTGTCACGCATCTGATCCCAGGAGGAGATCGAGCCTGGGGGCAGGTTCAGGATCCCTGAGCGGGCGCCGTCCTTGAGAGCCATGGGAAACCAGTTCGCCATGACCTTTTCGTCGCCATTAGCCGCCTTCATGCTCAACTCGTAGAGCTGTAAGAACTCTGCAGGGTCGGGGGTGCCGTTGTAGCAAGGAGGCAGATCCGGCTTAAACTTGCCTGGCCAGACGACGCTACGTAGCTCAGGAGTGAAGGCACGGTAGCCTGTCGTGGCCATCGGGGCCCGTCGTGGTGGCAGAGCTTGACCTTGGTGTCCCTGCGCTGCCACGGCAAGTGGCGCATGGCCTTTCCGCGGCAAGCGATCCTGACGTGGCGGTGCTGGGAGCGGTGGAGCATTTTCTTGCGGACGGGGGATCTCTTGGCAACTTCTTTCTTCGTGCGCGGGCACACGACGCGGTGGATCACGCTGCGGGGCCGCACCATCTTGGAGCGAGGACACCGTCTTGACGCGGAGGAGGCGGAGGCGCTCCATGAGCCGCACGCCTCGGCGTAAGGGCGCCATCTTGGTGTGGAGGCGGTGGAGGCGCTCCGTGAGCTACATTGCCCGCAGCCGGGGGCGGGCGAGGCAGCAAGAGGGATGGTGCAGGAGAGCCCCCCGCGGCGCTGACAAGCTCAGCGATGCGTTCCAACCAGTCCTCGTAGAGGTCGTCGACCGGGCGGTAGCGCAGGAGCTCGTGTGCCATGAGCAGCGCGGCCTGTGCGTCCGTGGGTGCGCGGAAAACGTGAGACGATGAGCCGACCAGAGTCAGCGACGGGGTGGTGGTGCGGCAGTCTCGTCGCACGGAGGGGTGCAGTGAGGAAACTTGCTGCTCATTTGCCGCCGGGCCGGTGGCGGCGTTGGCGGCGGGCGATGGAAAATGATGGGGAGGTCCGCCGACATGAGGTGTCTGAGCGACGCGGGTGGCGAGAGCGGCCCGGCACTCAACGCGGGCCCGGCGAGTGTCGTCCATGAGCTTGGTGGAGTGGCGAAGTGCGGATTGACGGAGGGGAAAGCTTAAGCGCACCCCTACCTGGCGCATTAAATGTCGGATTTCGGGTTCCGGCAAAACCCTTGAGGTTCGAACACTGGGGTGTGCACGAAGATCTCTCCCCCTCTCTAGCTCGCACACACCATGATACCACGGCCTAGCTCGACGAACCCAAAGAACAAGAGACACAAGAGTTTATACTGGTTCGGGCCACCGATGTGGTGTAATACCCTACTCCAGTGTGGTGTGGTGGATTGCCTCTTGGGGTGAGGATGAATAGTTACAAGGAAAGAACAGCCTCATGAGGAGAGGTGTTCTTGTGCTTGGTGAGTGTGGTGGCTTTGGTGGAATGAAGTTGGTCCGAGGTGAGATCAGACTGCCTCCCTACGGTGGTGGCTAGTCCTATATATAGAGGCTCGGGTCCTCTTCCCAAATATTAGGCGGGAAGGGATCCCACAACGGCCAGTTTGAAGGGGGACAACTAGTACAAGCTATCCTGACAAAAGTAGTCTTCGCCAGCCAAAGGCTCTGGTGGTGACGCCGTCTTGGGTTCCATGGTGACCTTCGTCCTGTCGTCCTGCTAGTCTTGGTCTTGTTGCACCGATATGGAAACCTTTACCTGGTGCCTCGGGACTCCTCGCCTGCACTTGCCCCTTTAGCACCAAAGAGGAAACGAGGACTCTGTGCGCGCTGGCGCCCGCTTGGCTCCAGTCGTCATGGCTTGCGTCACACAAACATCGCGAGGTGTCCCTTGCCTTGATCTCTCTGCCCCTCGTGAGCCAGCCTGGTGAGGCCACCCCTGAGGAGGTCTTGTGTCGTCCGCCTCGCGAGGCTTGGCCCCTCGCGAGGGTCTTGAGTGTTTGCTAGTGAAGATGGGCCGTACAGGGCCACTGGTGGAGCCACGCCGCGGGCCGCAGGCAGGCAAGTCTGGGGACCCGCGTTCCCAGAACGCCGACAGTAAATTATATAGGTGCACTAGTTCGGCGAATAGATAGTGATACAAGTGCAATATTGATAGTAGATATAGGTTTTTGTAATCTGAAAATATCAAAAACAACAAGGTGACTAGTGGTAAAAGTGAGCGAAAACGATATTGCAATGCTTCGAAACAAGGGCTAGGGTTCATACTTTCACTAGTGCAAGTTCTCTCAACAATGATAACATAATTAGATCATATAACAATCCCTCAACGTGCAACAAAGAGTCACTCCAAAGTCACTAATAGCGGAGAACAAACGAAGAGATTATTGTAGGGTATGAATCCACCTCAAAGTTATTCTTTCTGATCGATCTATTGTGCTATTCCTATAAGTGTCACAAACAGCCCCAGAGTTTGTACTAAGATAACACCTTAAGACACACATCAACCAAAACCCTAATGTCACCTAGATACTCCAATGTCCCCACAAGTATCCACGTGTTTGATTATACGATATGTATCACACAATCTCAGATTCATCTATTCAAACCAACACAAAGAACTTCAAAGAGTGCCCCAAAGTTTCTACCGGAGAGTCAAGGCAAAAACGTGTGCCAACCCCTATGCATAAGTTCACAAGGTCACAGAACCCGCAAGTTGATCACCAAAACATACATCAAGTAGATCACGTGAATATCCCATTGTCACCACAGATAAGCACATGCAAGACATACATCAAGTGTTCTCAAATCCTTAAAGACTCAACCCGATAAGATAACTTCAACGGAAAAACTCAATCCATTACAAAAAGGTAGAGGGGGAGAAACATCATAAGATTCAACTATAATAGCAAAGCTCGCGGTACATCAAGATCGTGCCAAATCAAGAACACGAGAGAGAGAGAGAGAGAGAGATCAAAGACATAGCTACTGGTACATACCCTCAGCCCCGAGGGTGAACTACTCCCTCCTCGTCATGGAGAGCGCTGGGATGATGGAGATGGCCACCGGTGATGGATTCCCCCTCCGGCAGGGTGCCGAAACAGGGTCCCGGTTGGTTTTTGATGGCTACAAAGGCTTGCGGCGGCGGAACTCCCGATATAGGTTTATTTTCGGGGTTTTCCCTATTTATAAGATTTTTTGTGTCGGGGACAAGTCAGGAGGAGCCACGAGGGGCCCAAATGGTCGGGGGGCGCGCCCCCCACCCTTGTGGTGGCCTCGGGACTCCTCTGATGCATCTCTGGTGCTCCGTGGGCTTCTTTTGGTCCATAAAAAATCGTCGTAAAGTTTCAGGTCAATTGGACTCCATTTGATATTCCTTTTCCGCGAAACTCTAAAACAAGGAAAAAACAGAAACTGGCATTGGGCTCTAGGTTAATAGGTTAGTCCCAAGATCATATAAAATAACATATAAATGCATATAAAACATCCAAGATTGATAATATAATAGCATGGTACAATCAAAAATTATAGATACATTGGAGATGTATCAGGGTAGTAAGGCACGTATTTGTATTGTTGCCATAAAGGGTAAAATGATGGGCTTCAATCATATTGCTTGGTTTTATTATATCTACATTATATCATCTTGCTGAAAGAGTTACTCGGTTTGTCATGAACTTAATGCCCTAAATGCATGCTGGATAGCGGTCGATGGGTGGAGTACTAGCAGTAGATGCAGGCAGGAGTCTGTCTACTTGTCATGGACGTAATGCCTATATACATGATCATTGCCATGAATAACATCATAACTATGCGCTTTTCTATCATTACCCAATAGTAATTTTTCTACCCATCGTATGCTATTTTTATGAGAGAGAAGCCTCTAGTGAAAACTATGGCCCCAGGATCAACTTTTATCATACTACAAAAACCAAAAATACCTGACTACCTTGTCCAGTTAGCATATAATTAATCTCGCCCATACTGCTCGATTCATGGTGGCCTAGAGTAGGAATGGGAGTGGCTCCATACTGCATTATGTTGCTATGGAGAACCAATGGAAATCAATCTGATCCATCACCACACCCTGATAAGATGAAGGTGGTTCTATGTCCTTCAAACATGTTCGTCGGTTGTTTAATGTTTTAGCTCTAGCCAAGTCATGTATGAAATCTAGTGAACTTGTTGGTTTTCATTCTAATCCAGATTGTATCTAGGAGACTCTGTCTAATTTTTTTGCTTGATTAATAATGTGACGGTCCTTCTTAAAAAAGTGATTTTCCACCCATGTAAGTATATGCAACTTCTACAGTCGACAACACTCCATTATTCGGCACCAATCGTTTTATCGTGACATTCATCAATGAATTTGATTTGATGTGTAATGAGCAATAATGGAGGGATGAATGAAATCTTAGTTACATCGTGGTGTCCTCCGAATGGATGTCCAGACGGTTGCTTGGACGAACATTGTCGTTTTCTCGATCCGGCCCATTGTCATATAGCATGGGCTACCGGCCTATGCGGTCTTGTCGTCCTCATTGTCCAACGGGACCATATGTACCTGTATGTCCCATGAGAGACGAGGAACTGATGAGTGATATTTTTACACTCATTCACTCTTAGTTTAAACCGAGATATTTCATTTTAACCTGCTCTGATATTTCTATTAATGACTAATGAATGCAAATGATTCCACAAATCCTCTCTTTGATGTGTTTCCAAAGGAAATGGCTTAAAAGGGGAAGAAATCATGTGTGAACATGGAAAGGAACGGAAATGAATCAAGAAGCAATCATCAGGAGGCGCGCCAACGGTCACATACCAAAAGGCGGTGTTCCATACGGGCGCAAGCGCCCGTATGAGCACCCGTATGACGTGGATTCCGAGGCAGCTCGTGAACCTGAACAATTTTTGTAAAGGGGACCCCATCGAAATGTCAACAGAGGAGCATCGAACGAAGCTAGAATAGAACCATCTTCATCCCCTCTCATCAATCCTAGCCGTCGCCATTTCCATCTCCACAACCGCCATCACCACCATAGTCCAACTCCCTCTATTTCATACTTGTAATCTTGCATCGCACAAGGCAGCCATTGTAAGACATATTTCCAATCAATCAATCTTCAAGATGTTTTCTTCTTGCGATCTGATCTCCATGTGTGAGTATTTCAGTAAGGTATGGGTTGAGGCTAGTCCTGGCCATCTCAGGCCCGGCCCTGTCGGCCCACCCAGGCCCGACCCTAAAATCCAGGGCCTAGGCCCGATGGGCTTGCCCATGGGCCAGGCTTGGGCCTAAGTTTTGAGCCCACCAGCAAGGCCTGGACGGGCTTGGGCTTGGCATATTGGCATTTTAAGGAAGAGGCCCGGCCCACGGCCCTAAGCCCTAAGGGCTTTTCAGGGCTTTTTACCAGATGGGCCGGGCTTGGGCTTGAAAAGTAGGCCCGATGGTAGGGCCTGGGAGGGCCTGGGCCTCAGTTTTCTGTCATGGGCTTTTTCAGGCCCGGCCCAAGCCTGGCCCGGCCTGGCCCATGGCCAGATATAGTTGAGGCATAGGCCTTGCAACCCTCTATATTTGTTGTGGGGAACAATGGAAGGGCTTTGAATTAACATCCCATATGTGTGAAATAAAATTGTTCTATGGATGTCTCTTGTCTTGTCCATGATCTTCATCCCTGCAGGTACCCAGGATCATGGAGATCGAGCAACGGTAAGGCTAAGTGCAGGGAGAACATGAAGTGTTATTTTGAACACCGGTGATAGTAAGGTTTTGTACGGTAACACGGATCCAATCCTTGGGGATTCATGAGGTGTAGTCGTTAAACGCCCAAAGCTCTTGTTTGATTTTATTATATGAATTATCGAGGCAACCCCGCGTGATGGATAGGGTCTGCGGTAGGACAACTAATTCTTGATGCAGCACTCGTGCCAGTCAAGATACTATTTGGACACATCCCCCACTTCGGTTCATAACAAGCACATCTCGATGGGTGACTTCCAGCGCACAAATTAAGATCATATCTGGTCCCAACACAAATACATGGTTGTAAGCATTAAGACCTCATACCTGCACCTATTTTTATTATAGTGTTTGAATCATCATTTGCTTGATTGATCTGGTCAAAAGCTGGAATTGATCCTTTAACAAAAGCTTGCTAGAGACCATCACTTCAAGGGAACCTTCCTCTCGTAGGTTAGGTAACCCAGGGTCACCTCTGGGAAAATAGGTGCGGATACTTTTCTATTCCTTTACCATATCACTAAAAGGAGGTATCAAGCTCGTTTTTTGCGCCATTGCTTGGGAGGAGTTTAGTATTCCTAGTCTTTGTGTTTAGAGTTTTGTTAAAGTTAAGTTTCAATTGTTGTTTCTACTTTTCTGTTTTTAGTTGAAGTTATATTTTTGTTGCAAGTCTTGTTAGTTGAAAACCCAAAAATATTACCATGGCTCGTAATCTTGGAAGTTTTGCTACTCCCAGCAACAACCTTATGCGTGAACCAATAGAACAACCTAAGGTTGCAGCCGCTGAGTATGAGATCAAATCGAACTTAGTTTCCATGGTTTAACATGACCAATTTGGAGGCTCTGCTTCTGAAGATGTTGGTATGCACTTGCATAATTTTACTGAATTGTGCAACATGACACGCATTAGAGATTATGACCCGGACACTTTAAAGTTGCGTTTATTTCCTTTCTCTTTGGGAGGAAAGCAAAAGAATGGCTTCTATCTCTACCTAGAGGCAATATAACTTCTTGGGTTGATTGTTGTTGTAGTTTTTTGTCTAAGTTTTGTCGACCTGCAAACATTATGCAACTTTGTTCTTAGATTACATGTTTCAAGCAGGAAGAACATGAGCCACTAGTGCTTGCATGGGATATAATCAAAGAAGCCATAAGGAACTGTCCTAATCAAGGAATGGAGGAATGGTTAATCCTTCATATGTTTTATAATGGTTTAAATCACATGTCAAAAACTATGCTTGATACAGCTGCAGGGGGAACAATCACGGGAAAGCCCATAGATGATGTCAAGAAATTACTTGATGACATGCAAGAGAACCATGCCCAATGGCATGTTGAAATACCTACCACAAAAAGGGTGAACGCAATTGAAGAAAGTAGCACGGAGTTGACAACCAAACTTGATGAACTTATCTCCATGATGAAAGGTAAAGAAGAGGTAATCGTTAATGCCATCACTAATGAAGAAACTAGTGATGTGAATATCATTGCTCTCAATAGCTATAATCCCAACTGGAAAAATAATGGTTATGCTCCTAGACTTCCTTATCCTAGTAATGGAGGAGCATCAAATAATTTTAATGGAGCTAATAGCAGCAATGAATCGGAACCTAACCTAGTTGAAGATATCAATATGGTAAGAAGCAATGAAGAGAAGACCAAACAACTTGACACAAGTCATGTGCCAGAGTATAATTATGTCGTTGCAGATTTTGTGAAGGTAATATCAACGAAGTACCCACAACCTGAGGTAACTAATAACGAAGCATATAATGTCTTTGTTGAGCAAGTTGCAGCCAAGGTACGTGAACGTGATGATGAAAGATAGAAGCTTCATAGTAAGTTACCAGCTAAGCAAGAAGATTCTTTTGAACCTACTATAGAGATTGAGATTGGATTGAATAAATTCAGCGCTTTATGTGATCCAGGGGCTAGTGTTTCCACTATCCCTAAGTTTGTTTATGATAGTCTCAATCTAGGTCCTTATGCAACTACTGAGATTATATTGAATATGGCTAATTCTACTTTTACTCAGGCAGTAGGCATTAAGCATGGAGTTATAGTTCAAATTAATGATTGCCCTGTCATGATTGATCTTGTGATAGTAGATATGCCTGAACATCCTGTTGCTCCTATAATTCTCGGTAGACCATTTCTAAGGACTATCAAAGCTGTGATCAATGTGTTTGAGGAGAATGTGAGATTTGAATTACCCTCTAAAGATTCTTTTGTAAGGCATTTCCCCAGGAAAAAGAAAATGAAGACCTATATAGGAGAAGACATTATTGTGAATGACAGAAGGAATGGAGATGAAGCAAGAAGCAATCACCAGGAGGCGCATTAGCAGCCACAGACCAAAAGATGTCGTTCCATACAGGTGCAAGCGCCCGTATGATGTGGATTTCAAGGCAACTCGTCCACTTGAACAACTTTTTATAAAGGGGACCCCATCGAAATGTCAACAAAGGAGCATCGAACGAAGCCAGAACAGAACCATCTTCATCCCCTCTCAATAACCGTAGCCGTCGCCATTTCCATCTCCATAGCCACCATCACCACCATACTCCAACTTCGTTTAGTTCATACTTGTAATCGTGCATCGCACAAGGCAGCCATTCTAAGACATATTTGCAATCAATCAATCTTTAAGATGTGTTCTTCAATGTTTTCTTCTTGTGATCTGATCTCCATGTATGAGTAGTTTAGTAAGGTATGGATTGAGGCATAGGCCTTGCGACCATTTGTATTTGTTATGGGGATCAATGGAAGGGCTTTAAATTAACACCCCGTATGTGTGAAATAAAATCGTTTCGCAGATGTCTCTTGTCTTGTCTGTGATCTTCATCCCTGCAAGTACCTAGGATCATGGAGATCGAGCAACGTTGAGGCTAAGTGCAGGGAGAACATGAAGTGTTACTTTAAACACCGATGACAGTAAGGTTTAGTACGGTAACATGGATGCAATCCCTTGTAATTAATGAGGTGTAGTCATTAAATGGCCGAAGCTCTTGTCTAATTTTATTATCTTAATTATCGAGGCAACTCCACGCGACGGATAGGGCCTGAGGTAGGACAACTGATTCTTGATGGGGGACTCGTGCCGGTCAAGATGTTACTTGGACACATCCTCCACTTTGGTTCGTAATAAGCACATCTTGATGGGTGACTTCCAGCGCAAAAATTAAGAGCATATCTGGTCCCAACACAAATTCAAGATTGTAAGCACTAAGACCTCATACTCGTACCTCTTTTTATTATAGTGTTTGAATTATCGTTTGCTTGATTGGTTCTGTCAAAATCTGGAATTGATCCTTTAACAAAAGCTTGCTAGAGACCATCGCTTCAAGGGAATCTTCCTCTGGGTTTCGATAACCCAGGGTCACGTGTGGGGAAATAGGTGCAGGATACCTTGCATGTGCCAGCCCATCTTTCGGGTTTCATCCAATCCGGTTTTGGCAAGGTTAGTACCTTCCTTGAACCGATTTCTTTTCTTTACTTTTTTCCGATTTTTCTTCCTTTTATTTTTTCTTTTTTATTTTCTTTTTTGTTTCTTTTTCTGTTTTCTTTTATTATTATTATTATTATTATTTGTTTTTTAAATTTGCAAAAATCTATTAAATTCATGTACATGCTTTAAAATTGGAACATTTTTTGAAATCATAAATATTTTTTAAATCACGATTTTTTAAATCTTGAATTATTTTTAAATCATGGTCATTTTTTGAAATATTGATCATTTTAAAATTCGTGAACATTCTCATCGACCATGAACATTTTTTGAATTCATGAACATTTTTTTGAAACCATGAACAGTTTTTGAAATCATGAACATTTTTTAAATTCATGATTTTTTTTAATTTGCGAACAATTTTTACAAATTGGTGAACATTCGCCTAAACCTTGAACATTATTTTGAATTTCTGAACATTTGTTTTGAAATCATGAACATTTTTTGGATTCCAAAAAACATTTATGATTTCTTGATTATGCAATTTTTTTATAATTTTGGAAATTTGGTAATCCTGATTATTTAAATAGAAACAGAAAAAAACAAATAATTTAATAAACAGAGCGCTCGTACATGGCCGGCCCAAACAGGCGTGCTGGGGGAGCGAGGGGTGCGCACTGCCGCTCCTCCGAGCGCGTTTCCTCGCCTTATAGGAACTCCCGCGAGAAACATCACCCACGTACAGCCTCCACAAGTACCGCTAAAAAAACTAAAATAACAAGTGTCTCTAAAAAAACTAAAACAACAAGTACGTATATAAAAGGGCAACAAAAAAATGTACACCAAGTTTTTTTTTAGACCAACGTACACAAAGATAAAGCGGCGGTACTTCCGCCTGCAACCATTGTTGCGACGCAGGGGAACGTTACGATCATACGATATTCAGACGTGTACTCCTGTGTGTACCAACCGACTTGATGCGATGCGTGCATGGAACGATAAAATCATGGGAATGTACCCTGGTACGAGAGAATCTCCTCAGAAGGCCTTGCGAGTGCCGTTGCATCCAAACTCCGCAGACTCGGCGACGTCACGAACAGGTCATCAGTCACCGCTCCACTGACTTCCGGAGCAGCGCGCATGCGGTGCTTCTGTTGGCGAAATGGAACCCGGCGCGAACGAGTGACCCAACCGCGCTCAGCATTTTCCTATCCATGAAGATCGATCAACGTTCGGTCGGAGGAAAAGAAGTTTATTTTTTGAAGGTTCGGTTCCAGTGAAAAGAAAGGAACTCGGTCTGTCCAGGGAGTCTCTTCTGAACTCTGTGAGATTGATTGCCTTTTTCTATGTGCAAGTCCAACATGGGTGACCAACGGTGACCGCAGCCGTTGGGTATGCAGAGCCCAAAAGGCGACGCGCCCTAGCTTGACTGGATGTACCTGCACCTCCACTGCATGCATCCACCATGGATGGCAGGCTTTTTACTGGTGGGGCCTGGGGAGTACCGGTGAAACAGTGGAATCGTAGTAGAGTGGTCAATGCGCGCTAGATTCGGCCGGCCGGGCGCGGCGAACCAAGTACTCATCACGCACAACCAACGGTCGGGTTTGTGGGTGGGTGGACGGACGCCACCGTGCGTGCGTACGTGCGCGGTTCCGGTCACCACGGGAGCGGCGGCCGAATTTGATGTTTTGACCATTCGCGCAAAGTTTAGCCGGATCTGACCCACTTTGAAAATATTTTGACATCTAACCCTTTTTTCTACCGTTGGGAAGGCTGGCGGTAGGATTGTGCAGGCTACCGCCCAAATTCTCATCGGTAGCCCATTCATCCATGTCAACTCCAGTAAACGGACGCCGTTTCCTGCCGTCCATCCTATCATCATGGACTCTGACAGTAGTCTATGCAACCCTATCGTCAAAGACCCCGAGAGTAGGTGTTGAGC
>NC_041388.1:244981475-245052844 GCF_002162155.2 Triticum dicoccoides
GTCGCGCCGCGTCGCAACAACAGAGAGGAACTCCTTTCACACACCCTCCACCCCCTCGATGTTCTTCTTTTCTTCATCGTTTTGCGGATCGAGATGGCTCCAAAACGAGAGAAGTAAGCTCTCTCAATCCCTCCAATTAGTTTTGGTCAAAAAAAACTTTCAATTTGATGCATTATTTGGCACAAGATGAACTCTATTTCATCTACTATATTTTTTTGTTGATACTAGGTTTGTTTTATTTGGAGCAATATGATGTATGTGGTTGAAGATGAACCCTAGTTCATTTGATATTAACTAGTTTATTGATTCTATAAAAAAATAGTTTGAAGATGAACCCTAGCTCATGTTCATAATTATTTTTTGAATTATTCATTCATGTTTGATAATTTGATTGATGTGGTTCGATATGATTGAGATTGAATATGTTATGGTGGAATATAGATATGGTGGATGAATATGATTGTTTATTCAATATGATTTTTTAGTTTGATTCAACAGATTCATTTGCATTGGTGTAGTTACTAGGTTTTAGTTTGATTCAATATGATTCATTTGCATATTACTTTGTTGATTGTGTCTTTTATTAAATATTTATTGGTTGATGTTGGTTGAATATTGAAGGAAATATGCCCTAGAGGCAATAATAAAGTTGTTATTTATATTTCCTTATATCATGATAAATGTTTATTATTCATGCTAGAATTGTATTAACCAGAAACTTAATACATGTGTGAATACATAGATAAACAGAGTGTCCCTAGTATGACTCTACTTGACTAGCTCGTTAATCAAAGATGGTTAAGTTTCCTAACCATAGACATGTGTTGTCACTTGAAGAATGGGATCACATCATTAGAGAATGATGTGATGGACATGACCCGTCCGTTAGCTTAGCATAAATAATCATTTAGTTTTATTGCTATTGTTTTCATCATGACTTATACATGTTCCTCTGACTATGAGATTATGCAACTCCCGAATACCGGAAGAACACCTTGTGTGCTATCAAACGTCACAACGTAACTAGGTGATTATAAAGATGCTCTACAGGTGTCTCTGATGGTGTTTGTTGAGTTGGCATAGATCAAGATTAGGATTTGTCACTCCGTGTATCGGAGAGGTATCTTTGGGCCCTCTCGGTAGTGCTCATCACTATAAGCCTTGCAAGCAATGTGACTAATGAGTTAGTTGCGGGATGATGCATTACAGAACGAGTAAAGAGACTTGCCGGTAACAAGATTGAACTATGTATGATGATACCGACGATCGAATCTCGGACAAGTAACATACCGATGACAAAGGGAACAACGTATGTTGTTATGCGGTTTGACCAATAAAGATCTTCGTAGAATATGTAGGAGCCAATATGAGCATCCAGGTTCCGCTATTGGTTATTGATCGTAGATGTCTCGGTCATGTCTACATAGTTCTCGAACCCGTAGGGTCCGCACGCTTAACGTTCGATGACAATTTGTATTATGAGTTATGTGATTTGCTAACCGAAGTTTGTTCGGATTCCCAGATGATATCACGGACCTGACGAGGAGTCTCGAAATGGTCGAGACATAAAGATCGATATATTGGAAGGCTATATTCGGATATCGGATAGGTTCTGAGTGGTTCAGGTATTTTTCGGAGTACCGGAGAGTTATGGGAATTCGCCGGGGGAAGTAGTGGGCCTTAATGGGCCATACGGGAAAGGAGAAAGGGGCCTCAAGGGGTGTCCCCCCCCCCCCTGGCAAGTCCGAATTGGACTAGGGAGGGGGCGGTGCCCCCTTCTCTTTCCTTCTCCCTCTCCTACTCCTTCCCTCTCTCCCCTCTTGGAAAAGGAAGGGGACTCCAACTAGGATTGGGAATCCTAGTTGGACTCCCCCTATAGGCGTGCCCCTCCTAGGACGGCCTCCTCTTCCCCCTCCTTTATATACGTGGGCAGGGGGCTCCCCAAAGACACACAAGTTGATTTCTTAGCCGTGTGCGGTGCCCCCCTCCACAGATTTCCACCTCAGTCATATTGTCATAGTGCTTAGGCGAAGCCCTGCGTCGGTAACTTCATCATCACCGTCACCACACCGTCGTGCTGACGAAACACTCCCTCGGCCTCAGCTGGATCTAGAGTTCGAGGGACGTCACCGAGCTGAACGTGTGTAGATCGCGGAGGTGTCGTGCGTTCGGTACTTGATCGGTTGGATCACGAAGACTTTCGACTACATCAACCGCATTACTATAAACACGCGCGAGGGGTCATGGGGCCCACCCACGAACCCAGCCCCCATCTTCTCCCTTGCGTCGCGCCGCGTCGCAACAACAGAGAGGAACTCCTTTCACACACCCTCCACCCCCCTCGATCTCCTTCTTTTCTCCATCATTTTGCGGATCGAGATGGCTCCAAAACGAGAGAAGTAAGCTCTCTCAATCCCTGCAATTAGTTTTGGTCAAAAGGCTTTCAATTTGATGCATTATTTGGCACAAGATGAACCCTATTTCATCTAGTATATTTTAATTTTTGTTGATTCTAGGTTTGTTTTATTTGGAGCAATATGATGTATGTGGCTGAAGATGAACCCTAGTTCATTTGATATTAACTAGTTTATTGATTCTATAAAAAAATAGTTTGAAGATGAACCCTAGCTCATGTTCATGATTATTTTTTGAATTGTTCATTCATGTTTGATAATTTAACTGATGTGGTTCAATATGATTGAGATTGAATATGTTATGATGGATAAATATGATTGAATATAGATATGGTGGATGAATATGATTGTTGATTCAATATGATTTTTTTAGTTTGATTCAACAGATTCATTTTCTTTGGTGTAGTGACTTGGTTTTAGTTTGATTCAATATGATTCATTTGCATATTACTTTGTTGATTGTGTCTTTTATTAAATATTTATTGGTTGATGTTGGTTGAATATGACATATTTGATGAATATGAATTGAATGAATGTTGATGTTTGTTGCATATGATTGATATGTCTTTCTTACAGATTTATGCATATTGAACGTTGATGGTGAATGAATGTTGCAATTTTTTTAGGAGGACCCCCCTTGCGCTCACCATCGACACTAAGAGCATTTACGACCGCGATGGGCAAATCCGGCCCTTCAAACGACCGCGCGGGCGCGGGCACTGCCTCAGCATGCCTCATATTTTCCATTCTGCATCCACGTATCACATATCCGGTAGCTTATATCCATATACTACACATGCAACGTTGAGCTACTCTACATGATCAAACAACAGACAACAAAAATTGGCTGCAAACGCACACAAGACCAGCTGCAAACAGACATGAACAATTGCAACATGAAAAACATCATCTTAGTTCGTCACCGGACAAATTCTTAAACTTCTATAACTAATAACGATATAAACATACGAGGAGGGGCCGGGATCACCAGTTCCTCGCCAGGCCTTTGCCTTTTCGCTCATCGGCGTAGTTGTAGGCGTCCGCGACTGGAAGAGGGTCTTGGTCGTCCGAGGAGGAGGTGCAGTTGTCGTCGCCATTGTCGTTGCTGGAGTCGAAGAGGACGATGAGCCCCTTCATCTGATGGACCACCCTGTCCTGGCCCCACTTCAACTTGGCAACCCGAGCCTCCCCCGCTGCTGCCTCCTTCACCTCGGGCTTTGACTGCTCAATAGCAAGCCAGAGCGCCTTGGCGTTCTTTCGTCGGAGGTGGCAAGCGTCTGTCTCTGCCATCATCAGGGACCAGCGGTAGACCCATGCGAGGAGCCGCTCGTCCTCGCCGAGCTTCGCCTGCATACCGCGGTGGCGGCGCACAGACTTCTCTGCCACGTCCCTCTCCTGTACCCGTTGCCTATCATGGCCTGCGGCGCGCGCCTCCAATTCTAGAGTGCGCATCTAGACCGGCGGAGCGAGAACTAGCATCCACTGCTGCCCACGTGGAGGAGCGGCCGGCGGGGTAAGGAGATGGCGCGGGGCGGTGCAGACTGCACTGTTCGGGTCAAGTTACGCGCGGGGAGGGAGGATCCAGCTTCGACATTTGTGCTGCGCCGGCGCGTGAGCTATGGCGATGCTCCAGATTCGGAGCTATCGCCAGTGTCCATGTTGGAGCGCTCCAATGCAATGTGGAGAGATATCTCCTCCTCATAGTCGAGGTCGGAGCTAGACATCAGAGTAGATGAGATCGGTGTCAGAATCGGAGAGGGAGAGGAGAGGATGGAGAGAGAGAGAGAGAGAGCTAGGGGTTGGAGCGAGGCACCTGGATTGGGATTTTTGTGGGACAGCTGTGGGGCCGATGGTGGGCCAGGCCTGTCAGGCGCACATGCTCGGGCATGCCCAGACCTTCCCATATTCGCCCTAGATTCCCGGTCAGCCCGGGGTTTTGTCCGTAGTTTGAGAGGTCCGGTTGGATCATCTTTTTGACTGGTCAAAGACCAGACGGCTGCCCGAGCATTTGAGATGGGTATGAGAGGCCCCGCTATAGATGCTCTAAGTACACCATGCTTGACCATGCATTCGGCAATGGTCATCACACCCATTTTATGGAGAATGGAGTGGTAATAACCATGATCAAGTTGTTGCACCAAAAATTTGGCTTTGCAAAATGAAGTTACTCACTATTTCCATTTACATTTTGACAGATGCTACCGCCATTGCGGATGAGGGGCCACACGAATGAAGGAAATATGCTCTAGAGGCAATAATAAATTTGTTATTTATATTTCCTTATTCATGATAAAGGTTTATTATTCATGCTAGAATTGTATTAACCGGAAACCTTAATACATATGTGAATACATAAACAAACACGGTGTCCCTAGTGAGCCTCTACTAGACTAGCTCATTGATCAAATATGGTTAATGTTTCCTAACCATTGACATGAGTTGTCATTTGATAATGGGATCACGTCATTAGGAGAATGATGTGATGGAAAAGGCCCATCCGTTAGCTTAGCATAATGATCGTTCAGTTTTATTGCTATTGCTTTCTTCATGTCAAATACATATTTCTTCGACTATGACATTATGCAACTCCCAGATACTGGAGGAATGACTTGTGTGCTATCAAACGTCAAAACATAATTGTGTGATTATAAAGATTCTCTAGAGGTATCTCTGAAGGTGTTTGTCGAGTTTCATAGATCGAAATTAGGATTTGTCACTCCGAGTACCGGAGAGGTATCTCCGGGCCCTCTCGGTAATACACATCATAAGCTTGCAAGAAAACAACTAAGGAGTTAGTCAAGAGGTGATGTATTAGGGAACGAGTAAAGAGACTTGCCAGTAACGAGATTGAACTAGGTATGAAGATACTGACGATCGAATCTCGGGCAAGTAACATACCGATGGACAAAGGGAATTACGTATGTTGTCATAACGGTTCGACCGATAAAGATCTTCGTAGAATATGTAGGAGCCAATATGGGCATCCAGGTTCCGCTATTGGTTATTGACTGTAGATGTGTCTCGGTCATGTCTACATTGTTCTCAAACGCGTAGGGTCCGCACGCTTAACGTTCGATGACGATATAGTATTATATGAGTTATGTGATTTGGTGACCGAATGTTGTTCGGAGTCTCGGATGAGATCATGGACATGACGAGGAGTCTCGAAATGGTTGAGAGGTAAATATTGATATATAGGACGATGATATTCGGACACCGGAAGTGTTTCGGGGGGTACATGGTACTTATCAGGTCACCTGAAGGGGTTCCGCGCACCCTAGCAAAAGATATGGGCCTTATGGGCCAAGAGAGGAAACGCACCAGCCACAAGGGGCTGGTGCACCCCCCATATGGGCCGGCCTAAGGAGGAGAAGGAAAGGGGGAAGGGAAAGGAAAGTGTGGATTAGGATTCCCACTTCGTTCCCTCTCTCCCTCCTCTTTCCTTCCCCCTTGGGGATACATGGCAGGGGGGCGCGGCCAGGGCAGGAGCCTTAGGTCGGCCGACCACCTATGTGGTGCGCCATGCTGCCTCCCCTCCCCCTCCCAACTATATATATGTAGGATGGGGCGCCTAGCACACCCCAGACAATTTCCTAGCCGTGTGCGGGGCCCCCTCCACCGTTTACACCACCGGTCATATTTTCGTAGTGCTTAGGCTAAGCCCTGCGGAGATCACTTCACCATCACCGTCACCACGTCGTCATGCCGATGGAACTCGTCTTCTACATCGACGTCTTGCTGGATCAAGAAGGCGAGGGATGTCACCGAGTTGAACGTGTGCAGAACACGGAGGTGTCATGCATTCGGTACTTGATCGGTTGAAGCACGAAGAAGTTTGACTACATCAACCGCGTTGTGAAACACTTCCACTTACGGTCTACGAGGGTACGTAGACACACTCTCCCCATCGTTTCTATGCATCTCCATGGATAGATCATTGTGTGTGTGTGTAGAATTTTTTTTGTTTTCCATGCAACTATTCCCAACAACGAAGGCCTTTTAGATGTAGTATGAAGAACACTACACGTCATACTTCACGAGAGCAAGGCTGTTGGGTTCCGTGCTGAAGTTCAAGCATGTGCCACCGACGCTCGTCCACTCAGCTCTCACAGCTTTGGTCGAGCATTGTCAGTTGATCACAGACTAGGGGCATTGGCATGCGGGGCAAGTGAAAGTGTGGGACGAGAGGAGGTATCGCAAAGACGGCGAAAGGAGAGTGGTTTGGCTGGGATGCGTAGGGAACACACGAATTGGTATGACGATGACGTGAAGTATCGTGTGCGCCTGAGGCCACAGTAGACGTCAGCCAGTATCACTTCACTACAGGAGGATGACTCCGAGGATGAATCCAACCATGATAGCCTCTGAGAGCTCAAAGGTGAATTTAGGGAGTATGCACCCTTGATGAACAGAGTAGTAAGTCGTGTTCAATTGATTTGAGCCAGCGGTGGTGTAGGAACGAAGTTTGTCTACTAGAGGGGGGTGAATGGGAGTTTTAAAATTTCTTCGGAAATCTCAAAATTCTTGGAACCCAGCAGCAGAGCAAATGAAAAACAAACTATAGCGAGCTATAAGTAAGTACCGAATGGAAACTAAAACATCCATCGAGACAAATCACATGAAGGAAAACATATTGAATGTAAACATGGGTAGCAAAGGTAACCAGTGGTGATCGACGGCGACATGGTATTTGTTCAACCAGTTCATTCTTCTGCACAAGGACTGCGTCTGGTTGGAGGGGATGTGACTTAACACGGAAGATAAACTCTCTTCACCCTATTCTCCTTGACAATTGGTCCATCAACCAATGTCGATCACTCGTGGTAGATCCTTGTGGCGATCTCCGAACCTTTACAGACTTTTTCTTCGAGAACCACAATCACTCTTGGTCTTTGAAGAAATTGACACCTAACCATCTAGGGAGTTTGCACCTCTCAAGAGTAATAGGCGGAGCGTACTGGACTTAGATTCAAGTGATGCTAAACCACTATCAAATTCTTCGGCTCTAGGGGTCTTCTGTCGGTGGATTTTAAACTCAAATCGCTCACAACGGGGGTTGCTCAACAATCTTCTCATAATCAAATGGAGCGGCCACCGTATAAAGCCAGCATGGGGTGGCTGTTTATAGATGTAGCCTTCCCTGATGGGAAATGAACATTTTTGACACGCGGTCCAGCCAATGGCTAACCGACACGTTTACAACAGTCAGATTTTTGGAGCAATAACAACATTACTTGAGGAACAAGTAATGCTAACTCCTCGGTCTAAGACAAATCTCTCGCAGCGAAGAAGATCACAGTCTCTTGCTAGCAAGTATTTTCTAGGAATACAAAGAGATTTCTCTCGCAACTTCCATAGGACTTGGGTTTAGCATCAGAGAATCAAAGTTTCAAACTCTACACCCCTCTTAATAGTACGGTGGTCCTATGACACAATAAAGAGAAGAAGAACAACGAAATAAATGCTACGTCTTCACTTCGTCTTCGATCTCCTCGGACGCAATATTCTTCCAACAGACACCGAGCCAATTGCTTCACTTCAGCAATTTTTGAGGGGTCACTCTTGTTATCATAATCTTTGGTGATAACCTTCACTGCAACGTAGGGAGATTATCTTCATCATTTAACTCAAACTCCTCGTGATCTCAGAGACCTGTTACTCTGTGTGCACTAGCAAACACATAAGTCCCAAACTGTGTATGCCAACAAACTCCAAAACATAAGGGGTGTATCATTGCACCAACAATCTCCCCCTTTTTAGACAGTTGTTGACAAAACAGATAATCATCAAAGTGAAGATCGATAAGTGAAAAAAAATCAAATAAGAGTGAATTAGTGTTACTTGGCTCGATGATGAAATATACTCCACCTAGATGTATGCAGGGAAACATATATGAGATAAAATTCTCCTGCAATTCATTGAAGTATATAGAGGAGATTTCAATCATTCGAGATAATGATTCACACTGATGACATATAATCCATCGAGATTGTAGTGCAATCATTCATAACTTCTGACAATAATTTCACCTGCAAAACAAATGCTTCGAGAGAAATAGTGCAGCAGGCGGGGTTATTAACATTACAACACAAAAGTTTGAAATCATAGCATAGAAAGTCTTTAAGGTGTAAGTTTCAAATTTTTCACGAAACCAAATCAAAAGAACGCAAAAGGCAAATCTATCGAAACTCGATGTAATTCTCCCCCCTTTTGTCAACTAGTGTCAAAAATGTGATGAATAACATGAGTGCAGAACTGGTGAACTTGATTCTCTTCGTGGCTTCGCCAGAAGAACTGTCCGAGGCGGTTTCTGATTCGGAAGTAACTAGAAGATCTTCATCATCAGCAGCAACAGATTTTCCTTTAGGAATGGCAGCTTGATGCTGAGAGGATGAAGGCACATTTGGATCAGCCACTCGAGTCATACGTAAAAGTACACTTCCTTCGGCAGGTTTCTCTGTCGGTGAGGTGGCTTCAGATTCTTCGATTAATTTGTGAAGCTTAAAATGAAGTAAATCTGTTGTGGGCTCACGAGCAGGCAAAGGACATGTAATGCGATCTTGGAAATCTTCATCAGAAAAACCTTTGTCATGATAGTCATAAAGTTCTTTTAGATCGACGGCCAGGAGTTGTTTCTTGGAGAAGAACTTTCGAAGTAATTTCCATAGGCGCTTCTTATTTTCAGACGTAATCATATGCACTACTTTGGTTCGGTTGTTGATGTCATTTAGCTCGGCAGCAAGATGTTCTTTCTCTCGTCGATCCTCAGCCATATGCTGCAACAACAACTGTTGTGTGCATACTGACTTCAAGCTGCGATGGAGGTTGATGAAATATCTTTCTCTCACGCTGAGGCAGACGTGGCCCATCGAATGTCTTGTGATAATCTTGATGGCTTGAGTCTGACAATTTACCCGAAGAGATATCTTCCAAGACTTGCAGGGTATCGCATACTGGAGGAACAAAGCTTTTGTGAATCACTTTCGCCAGGTACTCTGTATGCATGACATGATCAACAACTTTCTGAATCCATGGTGCATAGACTTTGATGGTTTTTGGATGCTGAGCAGAGTCCTTTAAGATATACAGAAACATATCGCTCGGAGATTGCATATATGGCATTTCTAATAACATCAAAGATGACATTATCTATATTCATTCCGGCCAGAGGGCAAATGGTGTAGGTGAGCAAATGGTATAGAGTCCGATTCTCGAAATTCAAATGCTCGGGCATGGGAGGACCATTGTAGTCATGAATCTTTTCTTTGTCCATGGTGCATCGAAAGATTTCATCTAAAATAACATCAATGTTGTGTACTCTAATTTCAGATTTGCCATGCTTGATCCGAGGGAAATGAAAATGTGAGACAAATCTGTTGAAGTGCATTTTATGCATTTCCCTTCGGTCATCCATTCCATGATCCACTTTGAGCTATCAGATTCATCACGAGAGAGATACAAAGTTGCATAGAACTGAAGTATGATTTCTCTATTCCATGGATGCTCGAATGCAAAGACATTTGTGAGGCAGAAATCTTCTAGATCTTACGGTGCTAGAACAAAGCAACCAATACTCTTCATAGCTGAGAAGTCCGAGAATTCATGAGGAAATATCTTTCGGTTGTCATAGAGAATCTGAGAATTATAGATGGCCTGTTCTTGGGTCCAGAAACAAGGTGATTTAGATGTGCATGGCCCATTGTAAGGACTTTCTTGAAAGAATTGAGGGTGCATATTCCAATTGAATAGCGAACCATTGGCACCAGCACCAGTCAAGAACAACGACACTTGTTCACGAGGATATGGATATTTGAGTTCATCTTCGACTGAAATCACTTCATCTCCATATACCATGGAGTCTGTATGACAAGCAAAAGCAGATCTAATTACAGACATACCAACATCAGAAATTCTTTATGCTGTGTCAATGGAAATCCGCAGTTGAGAGGGAGTAGATTCTTTAACAGGCGGTATTGAAGTGGAATCAGGCAGTGGACACTGTTGGGGTTGTCCTTCGGGAATCGATTGTTGTGCAGAGGGAGGAACCGAAACATTTGGTTCTTCAGGAGTAGGAGAAGCTTGAGGAACAGACTGAGGAATTTCACCTTCTTCTGAGACATGAGGCTCAGAAGGAATATCATGACGAATAGGAGATGCCACATGCACTAGTTCAGTTCACTTTGGCAAGGGAATTACTTGCTCAGGGGAATTTTCTTTCGCAAGCTGAGCTTCTAAATGATCAGGAGACTTTCCAGTTGTAGGAGGGGGAGCATTTTTCTTTGCAGTTTTATTTCTCTTTTTTCTGTGTCTATTGAGCAGTTTGATCAATGTGTCCCTTGACAAGATCATTATAGCCAGTGGTTGGTGCTTGATGTTCAAGGCAGATCTGCCGAACAATATTATCTAGATCTGAGTGAAAACCCAATCTTCTGTTGCGGAGTATAGTCAAAGCCCGATTGACATCCATGTAAGACTCTTCAAGTTGTCTGATGACAAACTTTGAGGATGTAGTTTTCATTCGACCATCCAGGTCATTGAGTTCGACAATGAGTGTGTTCATTTCAACATAATCTTTTCTCATATCTTGAACAACATCAAATGCCTGGGAAATGACTTCAGGAGGGATTGGCAAAGATGCCACTTCACCATCGAATGGATTGTTCACAAACTTATCAAGTTGCTACATGATGAACACATGATTGTGATAATGTGGAGCATCAGATTTGACATCTGTCTGTGCAGCCGGAGCAGTTTGCACCGGAACCTGCTCGGATAGAGGGATTGAAGCCAATGGTTGAGTCAAAGTGGGAGCAAACTAGGCAGCCTTTTCCTTCGGTGCAGCATCTTGAGGTGCAGTTTGCTCAGTGGTAGGAGCCTTGATTTTCTTCACTTTAGGCTTTCGAATTTGCTCACCTGGCTTGGCAGTGTCGACTGGAGTATCAACTACCAAATCCTGCAAGTTTATTGCTTCAGAATGAGGAGTTGTATCCACAAAATCCTTCATAGTAACAGTTCTAGGTGGAGTCTTTCTCTTCAAATTATCTTCTTCCTTGGTGCTATTGGAACTGCACGAGCCCGAAGATCAGGTAGCACTGTAGAAGTTGTGATGTTCACTTGCTTATTGAGAGCAGCATCAACTTCATCTCTTGTTGGCGGTGGATCATCCTGATCAAAAGAATTTCTTTCAACATTTCTGTCGGTTGGTTCAGCCAGCTTCTTCTTCGGTGCCCTCTTTTTATTCAATGCAGTAGTGCTTGGATCATGTTTGCGCTTAGAACGTCCTTCTGATTGTCCTTCAGCCTTTTTATTTTCTACTTCAGATTTGAGCACTACAAAAAAATACACTTCTGTGATGATACGTGTTTGTCACAGTAGGTCACATTTTCTGTCATGCATGTACATCCATGACGATTTTGTAATAGAATCAAGATAATCATACCTGTGCTGTCGTAGAAGTGTTCCATGACATTACCAAAATTATCATCACGGAAGTGTCCATTTCCATGACGATAAATCGCGCATCATAGAAGTGCTTTCGTCAAGGGTGACCGACACGTGCCATCCACCATAACGGGTCACTATTAAGCTATGGGTCCAGTTTTGGATTCGATAACCCTTTAACGGCCCGGACCAATGAGGATTTTCCATGTGTAAAATTGTCATTGGCCAGAGGAAACACGTGTTGGCTCACCCTTGGGACAAATGTCAACCATTCATTGGACAGGAGACGCCTATGATAGGTCGACACGTGGCACGACCCAACAGAGGCCCATTCCAGTGAAAAGACCGGGCCTGTCAAAATAATCGGGCCATCCTATTAGTGGCCTACTTGAGCCAGGCCCATTTACAAGCACGGCCCATACAAGTTACACATAATAGGCCCATCAAAGGCCCATTCTAGATTTGACAATTTCCAGCCCATCGTCAGTTTTAGCCCGTTAACGGCCCGCTACGTCTTTGGGGCCAATTGCGGCCCGAGCTTCTTTTGGCCTGTTAGCAGCCCATCATTAGTTCCAGCCCGTTAATGGCCCGGAACATCTTTCGGCCTTTTCTCGGCCCATTCTACAGTTGGGCCAATTCTAGCCCGCTGTGACTTTAGGCCTGTCCTCGGCCCATTTGGTAAATGGGCCAACTCCTAGCCCATTTTGTCTCTCGGCCTGTTAACGGCCCGCACAACAGTTGGGCCTTTGACTTTAGGTCCATTAGGGGCCCACGTTCCATGGGGCATCATTTCATCCCAACGCGACTTTCGGCCTGTTAAAAGCCTAGTTTGCAAATTGGGCCTCCTCTACCCCATAACACTTTCGGCCTCTTACTGGCCCGTAAAGTAAAAGGGCCGAGACAAAATTGACATCTATTTTGGCCTGCTAGAGGCCCGCATGCCATTTCCATTTATACGGCCCTATCGAGCTTTTGCCCTGTTATCGGCCTGCTAAGAGCCGTTGTTATGGTGGGCCACATCATTTGGGATCCACTTAATATTATTTTGACCAGCCCAATTAAGGCCCGCTTTGACTACACATGTTTGTTCGTTTGTATGGCGTCCATGAAATGTTTGGGTGTGTTGGCCCCCATTTCAACGATATAGCATAGTCAAGAATTATCCTACTCTATACTATCGCCTCTAAAAAACATACACTATACAATAAAAAGACTAAGGCGTAGAAACGTAGAATAATCCTACACTATACAATAAAGAAATTACACCCCAATATACCCACTGGGCATTATAGTTCAGCACCAGTGATAATAAAGCGTACACAAACAGCAAATTACATACACTGGACAAATAAAGCTCATACATCATGGACACGCATCAATAGAACTTACCATTTGAACTATAATCTTTTCAGAAAATAGGATTGGCTAGATTCATATAGCACAAATTTCAGTCTGCAAAATCTCCAATTCCTTCGTGGTTACCTCACAGTCTTGTTTCATTTTTTGACTCCTGCATCTAATACCTGCATGTCCAGTGTCAACTTGTTGATTGTACGTTGAGAATCATGTACACGTTGTCTTGCCACCTCTAGTTGATGCTCGAGAACATCAGCACATTCCAATTCCAATTCATAATCATTCGGTAATGGCCATGCCGCACTGCTCGCACATCTTTGTGTTGATGTCACTTCATCCTGAAATGTTTCTGTAAGTACACATAAATAGGGCAAAAATATAGTTACAACAGTGAAGCGAGCAAGACAGACTATTTTGTATATGGCAAAACAGGACTAACAATAATGTTACACGTCATGAAGCATAAGCAGGTGATATTTAAAAATATATAAAAATGGTAGTTTATGCAGCCTGCATACAGAAATCTCTCTTAGCTCACCAGAGGAGCATGATGTTGGGGCCAAATCCAAAACACAGACAAGTTACTAATTTAGACAGCATGTTGCGTATAAGTAAGCAAGCAGTTGGCCATTCTTTAGCTTAATTAAAGTCTTAGGGAGCATAATAAACAGCAAAGGGATTCATACAAACCTTGTAGCGACCCGACCTGAGATGGTCAAGTCTTTGTGCTTAAGTGTCATCCCTGGATCGGTATGCTGACACACAGTACTCGAGGATTTATAACAGAGGTAAATCACATGTATAAAGTAACATAAATACTATTACCTCAATCCAAATAGCAAAAGTAACAATAAGGTTTTGGATTCCCATCAACACTAACGACAAAGTTGAGTGTAGAAATCGTAACCCTAACGTATCACTTACTCGTCCTAAGATTCCTGCAACACGAGACGTTGCATCCATGTAGGTCAGTACATTGAATGTATTGGCAATTTCACATTGTAGAGCAATGTTGAATAATGGCTATAGCTACATGCATATTTGGCTGGTGGAGGCTCTAAGTTTAGCATTTGCATAAAGCTAATTTTTTCCCTACAACAATGGAATAAATTTTATTTAACTACAAAGTTTGTTGAAAACATTGAGAAGGTAACCCCAACTCAATCCCAATTAAAAGTTAACAACCCAATCAAATTAATTAATTAGAGTGATGAGATCAACACAATCATTCAAGTACTAGATACTCAAGATGTCCATAACTGGGGACACGGCTAACCATGATTAGTTTGTACACTCTGTAGAGGTTTGCACACTTTTCCCCACAAGACTCGTTCTCCTCCGTTGATTTCTCGCACTACATGATGTTTGAGAAACGGATGACCAAGACGCAGTCTTTTAGAAGCATTAAATCTTTACGAGGGGTAGACCGTACCACCTACATCCCCGACATCTGCTAGTCTACCACTGAAAGAGGTCACGCAACATACTCAACTATGCCAGAGCCCATAATGGCTTGTGGCTGCACATGGAAGTTTCTAGCATGAATAACTTTATGATCCCTTTGAGCCTGGGTGGCGGACCATAGGATGATCACACAGATTCCCTAGGATCTCATTGGACAACACTAGATTGCCCCAGGTGCCCACAAACAATCCACCCAGATGTGTGCTAAAGTAGCCCCCTTAAGTTAACCCTTAGATATAAATAACTCTCACATCTTTCATGAATTCTCTCAAAACCCAAACCACGTCTACGAGCATAGCATAGCAGTGTAAACATAACGTAGTAACACCCTGGGTTTGAATGCAAGACAATAGGTTCCTACCTCATCAACTACTTCCCAATACCCTCATGTTATCAATCCTACTCATGCAATGTTTGAGGGTGAAACTAATGCATAAAAACTGGGTATGAAAAATTTGATCAAAGTGTGAACTTGCCTTGTACTGTTGATGAAGATGATTCACACTCATAACTCGTGATAGTTCTACTCATCACACTCCATTCAATCTATCGTGAGCAAGCAATTGCATACAAAAGCACTCATGCAAAAGAATCGAAGAAAAGACTTCGGAAAACTTCGAAGACAGACAAATAACTCTTGCAACGTAAAACAATTTCTAACAATACCAAAATTAAGTGAATTTGGCTTTATCAAGAACTTTAGGTCAAGAGCTTCAATTTGCAAAAAGAATCAACTAAATCGGAGTTATAAAACTCAAGTTATGAACAAAAGAAGTTTGAATTCAAATCTGTTTGAAAACAAATTTTAAACTTTCAAAAATATGTTTAAGTTGCTTTACTATATAGAGGAGATCATAACGAAGAAGTGGGCGTTGGTTTCGTTGGATTTGGATAAGCGAGCAAAAAGTTGTGACTGTTTGGAAACTAGGGGCTATTTTGTAAAAATAAAACTACGGATAGGTCCTTCGCCGAAATTAAAAAGAAAAAGAATTTTTTTACCAAACGAACATTTGTTACATAAAACTAACGAACGGAATCGTTCGCTGTGAAGACCTAACCAACAAACGCTCTCTAAATAGATCTCATTAAAAAGGAAAACCGTTCGGTTTAGTACGAAAACCGAACCAAAAGAAATAAACCAAAAAAGACCGGGGGTTCGTGGCGGTTACCGGCGGTTTTTGCGGTTCTCGGCGGTTTTTGATGGTGGCGGAGTCCGGCGTCTTTCCTCGCCGGCGAGCGTCGGTGAGGGTGGCGCGGTGGCTAGCAGTGAACGGGCGGCGACGGTGCTAGGCGGCGGGGCTAAGCGGTGGCGGCGCGAAGAGCGGCGTGGGGCGGCGGATCGATGGCGGCGGCATGAGGAGGCGAGCGGCGAGCGGCGGGTCCGACGGCGGGCTTCGGGCGGCAAGAAGGGGTCCGAGCGGCGTATAAATAGGAGGGAGAGGCGGCGACGCTTGCGTGGAAGAGGGGCAACACGGCACGGCGTCCGGGGCGGACACGACGTCCATGGTGGCGTACGGGCGGCGGACTCCCGCTCGGGAGGGTCCCGAGCTCGGGGACGAGCTGGCGGGCTGGCTGGGCCGGGCTGGGCGCGGCCCAGTTCGGTCGGTCCGAACTTTTTTTAAAGACAGACAAAGAAAAAGAACAAAAATAAATAAAAATAAAAATATACTATAGGCATATAATATATCAAAATTTTCAAAAAAGATTCTCTATCAAATGAACATGTTTCTAGCGTCGAATAAAATCCACAAAAATTTAAATAAAACAAACAGTGTTACTGTGGCAATAAAACCTCATAAAAATAATTATTAAAAATACCAAAATGATTTCAAATCTCCAATTTGCTACTGTAGGGAATCATTTTACCCTAATTTCCATATATTTTAGTTTTGGAGAAAAATAATTTGAATAAAATCCAAATAACTCCAAAATGAGAATAATTTCAAAGGGACTTTAAATTTGATTCTTTTAAACTTCCAACTCATATTTCATATGTTTTGAAGAAGTCATTTTATCCTCTCTCATGAAAATCATTGAGTTTCTTAAAGTTTCTGTATTTGAAAGATTTCCAAATGAATTCAAAAATATTTTCAAAACCCCTTTTCATTTAATTAAATGGAAGAAGTCATATCATCTTCTCTCTAGGGTTTTGTATTTGAAGAGAATTTTGAATTCATGGGGATCATAAATGAAAAATGAAAGATCGGGAAAGTCCTTTTATTCCCTCTCATTTAACTTTCAAAAAGTTTCAAATTTCACTCAATTGCACTCAAGCAACACACCACAAATCAAACAATCAATCAAAACTATTTATTTAATATAACATTCCAAAATTTAGAATTTTGGGATGTTACAAACCTACTACAGCAAGCAAAGCTATGCAATCATTAGCCTAGTATAAACTAGATTGTGAGCCTAATGCAGTAATAGTTGGTTAATAGACTTCAAAGCTTCAGGCACACTTCGCCAGAGTAATTAAATGGTAAGACCTTTAATTATGTCAACTAATAGTTATACAAGTACCCAACATCAGGCACCATTGTTTGGGCATCTCATTAACTGAGGGCAAATAAATCAATTGAAAAGAGAAAATTAATTGTGCCTGAAACAAATAAGGAATTGAACTGTTGAGTCGGATACAGTGACTTACCTTAACTGGTTGAACAGGCTCAACACTGCTCCTACTTCTCTTGCAAGGCTCCTTCCTAACATCTTGTACTTCAAAATCCTCAATCTTATCTTCATTGCACCCCCTCTGCAAGGTGATACAAACTAGTTACTCATCTCCTTAGAAGATAAATATGCATACTTTCCAGTATGTGAACAACACAAAAGGATGAGATTATAACAAAATAACACCACACAGTGAAACATGTCACATCTCTTGCACTTGCACACAATGAAATGAGCATTTACTATGTGCGCACTATGTAAAAACTAGGCATACATTCGAACTGGATCTCCAGGTACTCTTGGAGAGCCTACTTTAGTGTACGTCCAAACCTTTATGTCACCTATGAGTTAGACAAGCCCCCACTACAATAGCCCTTAGTGTTTAAATCGCTGACAAGCTCTGTAATCACAGCAAACAGTCCTCGTATGGCTGGCTGATGCAAACAAGCAATTGAACAGATGTGTGAGCAAATCTTACATACTCCCTCCTTCCATCTATATAGGGCCTAATCATTTTTCGAGGCTAACTTTGACCAAGTGTTATAGCAATAATATATGACATGCAAGTTACACAAAGCATACCATCAAATTCGTACATGAAAGGAGCTTCCAATGATATAATTTTCACATTATACATCTCATGTATTATTAGTCTTATCAATAGTTAAAGGCGGTCTTGGAAAACACATTAGGCCCTATATAGATGGAAGGAGGGAGTATCAAGAAAAGAAGCAAAGAAGGAGGCTTAAAGACCATCACTTGACTGACCAGATTTAAGGGGCATTTAAACATCATGTGCAACGTATGAACTAACATAAACATTGCATATTCCAGATTCTACAATGGAATGCAGATGTATTAGGTTATGCCATGTATGATGATGCCTAAATGTACACTATAACAGGCAGGAGTGATTCATCATTGCACGCACAATTGAATTGCAGGTTAAGGGCCAGTTCTATTCCGCCTTTTCAGAGCTTATTGTCAAAATAAATCATAAAAGATGTAAAGAAGTCATTTTTGAGTTATGGGATTGGGCTTAACTTATTTTGCTTTGGAGGGGGGTGTTTCGAGTAGAAGCTCACTAAAAATTGAAGGGAGGGGGAATAGTGAAATGATAACTTATTTTGCTTTGGAGGGGGGTGTTTCGGGTAGAAGCTCACTAAAAATTGAAGGGAATGGGAATAGTGAAATGACTCTGTTGTCTGCCTATATTACACTCAAAATGCAACTGCCCACGCCCGCGTCACACATGACCCTCAAGTAAAAACAAACATGCAAGCGTTCATTGCCCTGCCCGCTTGCATATCCTCTCCCCTTTCCCTCTACCCCAATCCCTGTCTACAGCGCTAGGGTTCCTCCAGCGAGCCGTTGCCACTGGTCCCATCTGGCCTGGTCCTCGATGATGCTCTTTCCAGCTAGGCTACATGGCCGGTGGGTAGGGCCAAATCTCCCCAGCTGCTCCTCCCTCTGGCGTCGCCCCTCATTCTCATGGTCTCTAGCAGCTGCTCCACTATGGTCCGTCCAACGCACTACTCCGGCGGGCGCCGCACAACTACGGCTGATGCCACACTGCGGCAGAAGGCACCTTATTTCCCCTCCCCTCCTCCCAGGCCGTGGCCTTGAGGTGTTGTTGAAGGATAAGCTCATCCAACAAGGTGAGGATCTCCTATGATTTTTTGCCAAATTTTCATTCCTATCCACTATACGATGAATTGCTATGAGCTGCTTCTACTGCTGCTATATGATGCATTGCTATGAGCTGCTCCTGCTGCTGCTATATGATGAATTGCTATGAGTTGTTGTTGCTATATGATGAATTGCTATGAGCTGTTGTTGCTGCTGCTATATGATGAGTTGCTATAAGCTGCTGCTATATGATGAATTGCTATGAGCTGCTCCTGCTGCTGCTATATGATGAATTGCTATGAGCTGCTCCTGTTGCTGCTGTATGATGAATTGCTATGAACTGCTGCTGGTATATGATGAATTGCACACTGTTGCTGCTGCTGTATGATGAGTTGGTACACTACAAAAAAATACATTCCGTGATGATACGTGTTTGTCACAGTAGGTCGCGTTTTTTGTCATGCATGTATGTCCATGACAAATTTATGACAGAATCAAGATAGTCATACATGTGCTGTCGTAGAAGTGTTCCATGACATTACCAAAATTATCATCATGGAAGTGTCTACTTCCATGATGATAAATCGCGCGTCACAGAAGTGCTTTCATCAAGGGTGACCGACACGTGGCATCCACCGTAACGGAACGCCGTTAAGCTATCGGGTCGGGTTTTGGATCCGATAACCCGTTAACAGCCTCGACTAATGGGGATTTTCCACGTGTAAAATCATCATTGGCTAGAGGAAACACGTGTCGGCTCATCATTGGGACAGATGTCATCCACTCACTGGACAGAAGGCGCCTATGATACGTCGACACGTGGCACGGCCCAACAGTGGCCCATTCTTGTGAAAAGGCCGGCCCGTTTGACTTGGTCAAAAGCTGGCGGGCCGGCCCATGGAAAGCCAGTTAACGGCATGTTCGCATATAGCCCATTTATAGCCTGCTAACCCTAGGCCCATTACTCCCTATCCGAATTAGGCCCAGTAGCGTCATCTAGGCCATCCAATATGATTCCAGCCCGTTTTCACTTCTGGCCCATGTATAGCCCATGACATCTTTCGGCCCATATGAGGCCCTTTGTAACTCTTGGCCCATTAGCGGCCCGTGCTGAAACTGGCCCGTAATGAACAGTGTATTACTTTACACCCATTAACGACCCGTGGTGAAACTGGCCCGTAATGAACAGTGTATCACTTTATACCCATTAATGGCCCGTTATTCCATTGGGCCGTTTCCAGCCCAAGTTAACTTTCGGCCTTCTGAGGGCCTGAAAGTGCTAGTGATCGACTAGAGGGGGGTGAATAGGCGATTTTTATGAAAGTCTTCAAAACATGGAAGTTTCAAAGACAAACGATAGAAATAAACCTATTACCATGCAGCGGAAGGTAGACTACACTAGGCAAACCATAGTCAAGTATTCAATGAAGTGAAAGCACAATGACTAATAGCAGCTAGGCAGTAAAGATCGGGTAGGAAGATATTGTGAAGCCAATCAGAACAAGCAGTCACTCAGTGAAGACAAAAGATAATGCAATCATACAATGACTTCACAAGGACCAACAGTAAGTAAAGGGAAGGGAAGGATGAAACTAGTGACTCGTTGAAGACAATGATTTGTTGGACCAGTTCTAGTTGTTGTGAAAACTGTATGTCTGGTTAGGGAGGCTGAGATTCAACTCAGAAGACCTCGTCTTCACCTTATTCCCCTTGAGCTAAGGACACCCAGTCCTCGCCCAATCACTCTGTTAAGTCTTCAAGGTAGACTTTCAAACCTTCACAGATTTCGTTCACCGGTGATCCACAATGACTCTTGGATGCTCAGAACGCGACGCCTAACCGGCTGGAGGATTCACAGTCCTCAAGTGTAATAAGTCTTCAGATCACACAGATAGGAAGACTTAAGTGATGCCTAACACTCTTTGGCTCTGGGTGTTTAGGGCTTTATCCTCGCAAGGAATTCTCTCTCAAAAGCTTCGAGGTGGGTTGCTCTCAAACGACAAAAGTTGTACACTAACTCTGAGCAGCCAACCATTTATGGTTGTAGGGGGTGGGCTATTTATAGCCACTAGGCAACCCGACCCGATTTGTCTGAAATGACCCTTGGTCACTAAGGAACTGACACGTGTTCCAACGGTCAGATTTCAAACACACACGGCAACTTTACTTAGGCTACAAGCAAAGCTGACTTATCCAACTCTGGATAAGTTTTGCTCTCATTGTCTTCACTCGAAGACATAGGATTTTGGTTAAGCAACACTTCAGTCATTCTGACTGGTTCTCTTGGACCCCACTTAACAGTACGGTGGTTCCTATGACTCAATAAAGAAGAAAAAGAACGACAAAACATCTAAGTCTTCGCGCTCCACAGTATTCACACAATGTCTTCTCTTGTCATAGTCTTCAATGTGAATGTCTTCACATACCACCTCTGACTTCAATGTCTTCATACATTTTTAGGGGTCATCTCTGGTAGGAAAACCGAATCATTGAGGGACTACTACCTGTGTTATCCTGCAATCCTTACAAACACATTAGTCCCTCAACCAGGTTTGTCGTCAATACTCCAAAACCAACTAGGGGTGGCACTAGATGCACTTAGAATCTCCCCCATTTTGGTGATTGATGAAAAACTGGTTGAAGTTTTCAACGGGGATAAATGTATGTGAAATGTAAAGGATTTAGGTATTGTCTTCATAAGTGGCAAAGGCTCCCCTTGAAGATGTGCATATAAGTAATTTGCTTTTGGAATGCAAATGCACATGGCAGGTTGTACTTGTGGAGATCCTCTTCAACTTATGACGACAATTCATCATGCATGAAAAGTATTTGAAGATAATGGCATGCATAATGAAAAATGGACGTCTGTAGAATGACTTAAGTGCGGAAGTTATCACACATGCGGAATTTATCATCGCATCACAGAATAGCAAAGAAGTAGCAGACGACCATCGAGTTTGAGTGTTATAACTCAAAGAACCAAATGTATCAAAACGCGAGAGTTGTAAACACTTAGGCAAAATATAAAACCACCGCCCATATGGACCCGCTTGAAGACTATCAAACTCATATGCTTCTTCCCTTTTGTCAGTAAGTACCAAAAAGGTTTGAAGACATAGAGCACCTACTCGTTCCCATGAGGAGTTGGTGAAGCAGCAGGGTCGTCGGTGTTGGTTGGCGGTGCAAACGAACTCGGTGCAGTGTTGATTCGCGCTGAAGGTGGTGAAGTAGCATCGTCTTCATCATCGATGACACGTGTATTCACTGTTGCAGCAGAGGAGGAGAACTCTGAGTCTTCAAGAGACGGAGTACGCCACAGTAAGGTCCTTCTTGGAGGTGTTGAGTCAAACTTGAAGCGTTCAGAGAAACCATCATCTTGAAGATCATCTTCAGAACACATAAGCGTCAGCCCTTTGCATGTACGCCGACAAATTTCATGGGCGACAAAGGCATTCTTGGTGGCAAGGTTGCGAATCCTATTTATGTCCACCACGAGGCTTTGCATTTGGCGCTTCAGCCAGTCATGATGCTTATCCTGTTTCTGATGAAGGGCAACCAGAAGCTCTTGGTCATTGAGAACACGAGATCGCTTCTTGGGCCGTTGTGTAATGGTGCTTTCAGTGGCTTCAGCAAGGGCACGATGAGGTGCACGGGTAGTACCAGCCAGAGGATAAACACGAGTGATTGCTGGATCTCCTTCAATGTGTTGTGAGAAACTTTGCTTATCAGCATTCTGAAGACTAAGGGGCTCCTTGGCAGGCTCTGGATAGATGGCTTCAACTGACATATCGATGTCAGGCAGAAAGATCCGATGATTGCGAGCAGAAGGCTGATAGGTGACAGCTGAGTGTAGTTTGATCAGACGCATAACCCATGGAGCATAAAACTTCAAGTCAAAGAGACCAGATCCTGATGCAGCAAGTTGGCGGATGAAGAAGTCTTGCGCATTGAAGGTTTTTCCGTGAAGAATATGGAAGACCAAAGTCTTCATTGCACCTTCCAGCTTTGCATGTGGAGAATGGCCTTTGATGGGCCAGAGAGTTCGCCTTATAATGTGATAGATAGTGCGTGGCAAATACTCCAGGTCTTCAACAAAGAACTCCTTAGGATATTCAGCATCTGGAGGCAAAGGCTTCATCATGCTAAGCATCTGACTCATGTTGGGTTCAGGCTTCTGAAAAATGCTTTCCATAGCAGCACTGTGAAGCTGACAACCAGGTTCATAAAGATCTCCTGGAGTGGGCAGGCCAGTGAGCTCAATGATATCAAAGGCTTTGGCTTCGTGATGAACATTGCCTGTCATCCACTCAAAGAACCCAAGTCTTCGGATCCCTATTGTAGCCACGAATATGAAGAGTGGCATAGAATTGGAGCAGCAATTCTTTGTTCCAATGCTCCTTGTCAGTGACGAACTGCAACAATCCAGATTCTCTGAAGCAATCCAGCGCTTCTTCCAAACAGGGCAGACCAGTTATGGCTTCAGTGTCAAGACGCATATGGGGAAAAATGCGACCTTGATTGTACGAGATGCATGAGTAATAACTGCGCTGCTGATAGCTCCAGAACCGATCAGAAGATATTCTTGCCTTAGAGTAGGGGTTCTTGGCGCTGTTGAAGAAGGTGTTGTGTGCTTTGAAGCTATTGATATTGAACGGTCTAGGTGCAGATGCAGTGCCTGGAAACCTAGGCAGCCTTGGCATTGGCTTCTGAACTTGAGGCCTGCGCTCGACGTGATAGTCAAATTGGGGACCAGCAGCAGGTGGAGGAACAAGAAGAGGCCATTTGATAGTGATGAGCTGACCATAGTTGTATGCTTGCTCAATAGTATGTGGCCTTGGTGGCGGAACAGGAGCAGTGGCATCAACAAAGGTGTCAGGCTGCGCATCTATTGCAGGTGCATTATTGGCTTCACTGGCTTCTGGCACAGTGTTAGGTGCAGGCTCCACACTTTCTTCAGCCATGACCACGTCATGGGCTTCAGTGGTGTTAGCGGTAGCAGCCTCAGGATTCTCAACCTCCACTTGAGGAGCTGGAGGGTCGGGCACTGACACGTTCACTGCAGGAACAACTTCTTTAGTGATGGGGGGAGTAGGAACACATTCTTCTGCTTGTTTTTCTTCGGCTGATGCAGCCGGATTGTCTTCAGCAACTTTAGCTTCAGACTCGGAGACGTTCACAGTAGGAGTGGCTTCTGGGAACACTTGACGTGCAACAGATTGGTGGTGCACTTCTCCTTCTGGAGCGCTCGTAAGAGAGACTTGGGGCCTTGGTCCTTTGTGAAGCCTGCGTAATGCTGGCGACGCCTGTGAAGATGGAGTTGGCTGGGCCTCAAAGTCATCCTCTTCTTCTTGCTATTGGGGGGTACTCGGGGTGCCTTGTTGCTGTGGGTGATCAGCCCATGATGCATCCTGAGCAATTGGCGTCAGAGGACGACCAATGCCGATGAGTTCGCTGTTCGTGAGAACAGGCGATGATACCAAGTTGTGCTCGATCTAAGGAAGAACTACATCATCTTCAACATTGTCATGGTGACCAATGTCTTCAGCAGCGGTGGGGTCAACTGCTGGAAAGTCTTTAGTTTCAGGAGCCTCTGTGGAAGCAGGCTCCTGAACTATCATATGTCCTTCTTGATGCGAAGAGTTAGGACGAGCAACCGAGATGGGCTCGACAACAAGGGCTCTGTGGGAGCAGCCCAATCTTTCTTGGTTTTGCGCTTCTTGGAGGGAGCGACATCAGAAGCGTCAGGATTTTTCCTCTTTCCGGCTTCAGCCTCGGCAGCCCTTGTCTTCTTCAGTTCTGAAGCGGTGGACATGACCTTTGGCTTCGAGCCAGACATGCTGCTTGGGAAGACAATGCGAGGTTCTTCCTGCCTTGAAGGTGCAGATTTGTCAGTCGATGGCTTCTTCTTCTTCTTTGCAGCCATTCTGGGGTCGATGCCAGGATGCCCAAGAGCATTGCGCTTCTCAGCTTCATTGTAGGCTTGCACGCACTTGTCAGCCAGACTCTTCATGCACTCACGAGAACCTTTAGCTTCTTCTCATTTCTTGAGAAAGGCTTCCTTGAGCTCGTGCAGCATAACCTTGAAGTTTTTGACATCTTGCACGCTGAGCTTTGCCATGTGTTTCTTGAACTGAGCTTTCTCATAGTCGATCTTTTGCTTCAATTCAACGATGCGCTGAGCTAGAGCTAGCTCAGAAGCAATGGCGCCAGTGAAAGAGACGCTGAGGCCAATTGGAAGTTGCAGATCGTCAAAGCTGAGATTGGGGGTTTCAAACCACTCATCAATGAAGTTGTGGAGGATTGCCACCTCAAAGAGAGGCAAATCATTGAAGATTTCTGCTTCTTCCTTGCTCTTAATCAGTTGCTCAAGAGCGTCATCTACAAAGTCTTCATCACTAGACAGATCAATGTGTTCGTCTCGCAGAATGGCAGCAGGGGTCAATGCCTGATCAGTATTCTTTGTCATCTTCGTCTTCTTGGAGATACGTGATAGATCTTCAGACTGCACACTGTCTTCAGGAGTTGCAGTAGCCAGTGGCTTCGCCTGTGAGACCTTTGGTGCCGGGGCAGGCTTTGAAGCTTTAGGCTTCTTCAGCCTCTTTGGCTTCGGTGGTGCAGGTGCTTCGTCAGATTCAGCATCGTCTGCAGGTTGATTCACGACTGCCCCTTGAACCATAATATGAGTGATGAGACCTTCTAGGTTGTAGAAGGGCCCAACCAGATTGGGTTCAGCTTCTCGTGTGCCATCAGCACGTGGCGCAGATGGGCCTGGGTTGAAGTCTAATCCAAATGACTTCTTGTTTTCCTTGGTAGAGTTCTGTGCAAACTGATAGTTGCACTTGAAGAGATTGTCTTCGCGACACCATAACAGAGAGGATGGCTCGGCATTAGCAGGCTGAGGTCCACGAAGCATGCAGGGGTAAAAGCCTTGAGCAATAGCTTCGGACTGTGATTTGGGCTGAAGACCTTTGTATATGATATCTCCCCATGGGCCCTTGATGGCACTCTTCTCAGCATATTCGTCGGTGATGAATCTGTACTTGAACCATTCCTTTGCCCAATGTCTTCGAATCCATTGGATTCGATTCTTGCGTTCTCCATAGGTTTCTTCTGGATCTGACTTGTATGGCTCATAGAGATCTGGTGGCAGATCCTTAGCAGTGTTTCCACGACACTGTCTGCCTCCCTTCCTTGCAGATTTTTCTGATGCCATGAAGTTTAAACTGAAAGGCTTCAAAACTGTCAAAGTCTTCCGTCTACTGGTCAGACAAGAATTGGCTTCAGGAGAATTTATATGATGCTGTAAGAATTCTGCAAATGAATGCAGACTATGAGAACCAAGGGATTCTCTCACGGACATGTACCTGTGACAGCATTAGAGATGCGAGGGAAGGGGAGAGGTCATATGCATTCTCAGAAGATTTTTGAAGATAAATCAGTTTGAAAACATTGACCTCATGGTGCGAAGACATTCACTTATGTGTTTGAAGTTGGTTCCAGATTTGTACAAATCCAGGAATAGGTACAAGTGAGGAATCTAACTCGTTGTGAAGCTTAAGTGAATATACTAGGCATTATATGAGATGCAGACATGATAGATCTATCATTGAGTAGGCAGAAACTACTTTCGGTAAACAAGATGAATCTCTTAGGATCAAAAGGATGGTAAAAATAGAGTTTTATTTACCACACGATGAACTGCTAGATGGGAAGAGTAGGAGACCGAGCAGTTCAATCCACCGTGCCCTAACTTGGCGATGGAGGACACCTACGGCGGCGGCGGAGAGGACGAAGACCGCGGCCGGCGTGAGGACGGCGTCGGTGAAGTCGCGGCAGCTAAGCTCTTCGTCACCGACGTCGTCGAGAGCTAGTGGTGGTGCTAGGGTTTTGACGAGGTGGAGAGGTGGAAGAAGGTTTTCTTGACTGCAGGGGACATGTATTTATAAGGAAGTATGCGGCACAGCGTAATTACGCAGGTGCCCCTAGCGGTTCACATCTGAGAGACACATGGCAAGCATGCAACATACTCGAAGTTGTCCCACGTTCCCACGCCCGCCCGAATTGTCGGATGGTCGTTCCAGCTTCTCTGGATTTCAGGCAATAAGGATAGAGCATTTAAAACAGACTTAATGTTTGTCTCTGTATCTTCTACTGACAAGGACGTAGAGAAGACATTCGACAGTTTCAATGGAATGCATATGATTTTGGATAGATAGAGTTTGAGATAGAAAGCATAGAGAGATTAGGGTCCGATCACATTCACTTAGTTCAAAAGATTCAACAAGGAAGACATAGCTATAAGTGAATGCTGTAGAGGACAGAACACTAATATGTATATATCAGAAGACAATCAAATCAACATCGTGAAGATAATCATGAAGACAAGTTGAAATTGAAGACAAACCAAATGTGAAGACATAGCAAATGTAACGCCATGAGTAGAACACTTCAAACAGAATAATTTGGTGGTGGCCTTACCCACCATATAGGAAGTATTAGACCCAGACACGGCGCACAATTATCGTGGCGCTCCGAAGTCAAATTCCACGTTAATGTATTCACACTCAGAATGTAAGTCTTCATTGATTGAAGATATACTTTACTTCGTGTGTTGCACATCTATGTCATCAACATGCTTAAGTGTTAGGATGTGTGCCTGATCACATGACATTTGAGGATTCCAAGATATTTAGCTCACTCCATAACTTGCAAACCTCTTCTCATCCAAGGGCTTGGTGAAGATATCTGCCAATTTCTCTTCAGTGTTGATGTGTATGATATCAATATCTTCCTTCATAACATGATCTCTGAGGAAGTGATGACGAATTTCAATGTGCTTTGTCTTCGAGTGCTGAACTGGGTTGTCGGCAGTCTTGATGGCGCTTTCGTTGTCGCAGTAGAGTGGCACTTGCTTCAGATGAATGCCATAGTCTTTGAGTATTTGCTTCATCCATAGAAGCTGGGCGCAGCAAGATCCAGCAGCAATGTATTCAGATTCAGCAGTGGAGAGAGATACACAGTTCTGCTTCTTTGAAGACCAACATACAAGTGATCGTCCCAGAAAATGACATGTGCCTGATGTAGACTTGCGATCCACCTTGTCACCAGCATAATCAGCATCCGAGAATCCAACTAGATCAAACTCTGAGCCCTTTGGATACCATAATCCTAGTGTTGGGGTGTGAGCCAAATATCTGAGAATTCGCTTCACAGCTAAGTGATGTGATTCCTTTGGTGCCGCTTGGAACCGGGCACACATGCAAACACTAAGCATGATATCTGGCCTAGATGCACATAAATAAAGCAAGGAAGCAATCATGGAGTGGTATACCTTTTGATCGAACTCTTTACCATTGTCGTCGGGACCCAGATGACGTTTGGCTGGCATTGGCGTCGTGAAGCCTTTGCAATCTTGCATCCCAAATTTCTTCAGGCAATCTTTGAGGTATTTCTCTTGAGATATAAAGATGCCATTGCGTTGCTGACGTATTTGAAGACCAAGGAAGAACTTCAGTTCACCCATCATGGACATCTAATATTGCTCTTGCATCATATATCCAAACTCGTCAGTGTATTTCTGATTGGTGCAACCGAAGATAATGTCATCCACATATATTTGGCACACAAACAGTTCACCATCATATGTCTTCGTGAAGAGAGTGGGGTCGAGGGAACCTGGTTTGAAGCCTTTGCTCTTCAGGAAGTCTTTGAGTGTGTCATACCAAGCCCGAGGGGCTTGTTTGAGACCATACAGTGCCTTGTTGAGCTTGTACACCATGTCAGGATGTTTTGGATCTTTAAAGCCAGGTGGTTGTGCAACATACACTTCTTGTTCAATCTTGCCATTGAGAAAAGCGCTCTTCACATCCATTTGATGCAGAAGAATGTTATGATGATTTGCATAGGCCAGCAGTATGCGTATGGCTTCAAGCCTAGCCACATGAGCAAATGTTTCATCGAAGTCAATCCCTTCAACTTGAGTGTATCCTTGAGCAACGAGACGAGCTTTGTTTTTGACAACTTGACCATGCTCATCTTGTTTGTTGCAATATATCCGTTTAGTGCCTATTATATTGTGCTTACGAGGATCAGGACGCTTAACCAGTTCCCATACATTATTCAGCTCAAACTGTTGAAGCTCTTCTTGCATAGCTTGAATCCATTCAGGTTCCATGAAGGCTTCATCAACTTTCTTGGGTTCAGATATTGAGATGAATGTGAAGTGCCCACAGAAGTTTGCTAGTTGTGTTGCCCTTGAACGAGTGAGTGGACCTGGTGCATTGATGCTATCAATTATTCTCTCAATCTATACTTCATTTGCAACACGAGGATGTACAGGACGAAGATTTTGCTCTTGCTGATCATTGTCATCGTTAGAAGGATTGTCTTCAGGCTGAGCATTGTCTTCAGGTTGATCAGGTGCGGAGATGATAAGTTCCTCTTCAGGCTGAGCTTCAGATGGTATGATTTCTCTAGTTCCCATAAGTTGGATTGATTCACTAGACGGAACTTCATCTAGCACATTTGGCAGGTGCTCTCTTTGCGAGCCGTTAGTCTCATCGAACCGCACATCCACAGTTTCAACCACTTTATAATGAAAGAGGTTGAAGACTCTGTAGGAGTGCAAATCCTTTCCATATCCAAGCATAAAACCTTCATGTGCTTTCGGTGCAAATTTTGAAGTGTGATGTGAATCCTTGATCCAGCACCTGGCACCAAATACTCTGAAGTAACTGACATTTGGCTTCTTGCCAGTAAGGAGCTCATAGGATGTCTTGTTGAGAAGCTTGTGAAGATAAACATGGTTGATGATATGGCATGCAGTATCAATGGCTTCAGGCCAGAATTTTCTTGGAGTCTTGTATTCATCAAGCATCGTCCGGGCCATCTCAATAAGTGTTCTGTTCTTGCGCTCCACGACGCCATTCTGCTGCGGCATGTACGGAGCTGAGAATTCATGTGTGATGCCCAAAGTATCAAGATACGTATCTAGGCCATTGTTCTTGAATTCAGTGCCATTGTCACTTCTGATGTGCTTTATCTTGACACCATAGTTGTTCATGGCTCGATTGGCGAAGCGTCTGAAGACATCCTGCACTTCAGTCTTGTAGAGGATTATATGCACCCAAGTATATCTTGAATAATCATCAACAATGACAAAGCCATAGAGACAAGCAGTAGTAGTAAGAGTTGAGTAATGAGTGGGACCAAAAAGGTCCATGTGGAGCAGTTCGAAGGGTTGAGTCGTGTCATGATTGTCTTCGAGGGATGCTTGGCCCTCGTCATCTTTCCTGCTTCACAGGCACCGCATAATTGATCCTTCTTGAACTTGACGCCCTCGATGCCTATGACATGCTTCTTTCTTGCAAGTGTGTGCAAGTTCCTCATGCCAGCATGCCCTAGCCTCCGATGCAAGAGCCAGCATTCTGAAGCTTTTTCTAGAAGACATACGGCAAGTTGTGGTCCTGCTGAGAAATCTACCATGTACAAATCATCTTTCGGATACCCTTCAAAAACTAGAGACTTGTCAGATTCCATTAGAACAAGGCAACGATATTTTCCAAACATCACAATCATGTTTAAATCGCAAAGCATTGAGACAGACATTAAGTTGAAACCAAGGGATTCAACAAGCATGACTTTATCCATGTGTTGATCCCTTGAGATTGCAACTCTACCTAGACCCAATACCTTGCTTTTACCAGTGTCAACAAATGTGATGTGACTTTTGTCAGATGGACGTAAGGTTGAGTCCATAAGAAGACTTCGCTTGCCAGTCATGTGATTAGTACACCCACTATCAATAATCCGTTCTGAAGCAGCTAGTGTCATACCCTACAGTGCAGTTAGGGGGATAGGCTTCACGAAGAGAATTGTGAAGCATAAACATTTGACGAGCAAGTGGATTATGAAAGCTTAGATCAAGGTTAGGACTGATAGGACAAGTAGCAAGTGACTCAGGAACAAAATACATAATAAGACCATTTGGGCATTTGATCTTGTGCCCTAAAAGATGTTTAAGGTCCCCAGCAATAGCTTCAGACGATTTTGGTTTTCGGCTGGAGACCTTTCCCTGCAAAAAGAGAGTTAAGCTTTCTTAGCCACCCACATCTTCAAGGGTGGCTTCAAAGCAATGAGTCTAAGTGTAGCATCTGAGAACTTTGGCTTTGGAGCTCTAGCAAAAAGTCTTGCAGGTGGACAATAGTACTCATAAGAATAAGCAGAGTAGATCTTGGTCTTATGAACATGGCGGTTTGATGAAACGCGCTCATATTCATAGGCCTGAGTATGGCTTCCCTGCAAAACATTTGCATTAGTGCGACTCAGTGAGTCCTTTGTCTGTATGAAGCCTTTGGACCATATGAAGCCTGTGGTCTGGGGTTTGTCTTCTTCACTTGTGGTGTCACGACGACATTCACAGGAAGATTCTCCAAACACCTTTTCGGCACCCAGACTTTCTTCATAGGCGGCCCATTCCTGCATTTAGTACCAATATACCTAGCAAACACTTCACCATTCTGATTCTTAAACACTTTATAGTTTGCATCAAAGGATTCATCAATAATAATGGGATTAGCACAAGTGAAGCCAGATAGGGTGGATGGATCCGCTGAAGGTTCCTTTGCAGCAACCCATGTGGTTTTGGGGTACTGCTAAGGTTTCCAGTAAGAGCCATCAACATTCATTTTCCTTTCGAACCCAACACCCTCTTTCCCAAGGTTTCGGTTCAGGATCTGCCTTTTGAGGACATCACATAGTGTCTGATACCCTTTGAGACTTTTGAACATCCCTGTTTCAAGCAATGTCTTCAACCTAGCATTCTCATCAGCAATAGCACTCGCATCCTCAGCAGAGGGGTTAGTTACCACATCAGCAGTTGAAGATATTGCAACAGTAGTAGCAGTAGAACATTCAGCAACAAAAGTAGCGTTATCACGCTCAATGCATTTAAGACATGGTGGTTCAAATCCTTCATGAACGGAACTGATCTGTTTGGCGCGAAGTGACTCGTTTTCCTTTTGAAGATCTTCATGAGCCACTCTCAATTTCTCAAGATCTTGCTTCCTTTGAAGATAATCATCGGAAAGCCTTTCATGAGTTGTTGAGAGCGTTTCATGACGACTTTCAAGTTCCTCATACTTAACATGAAGATTTTTTATGTCTTCAATTAAGGATCGAGATCGAGTCATTTCAGCGTCTAACAGGTCATCGCTTTTGTCTAATAGTTTTTGAATATGTTCCATAGCTTTCTGTTGTTCAGTTGCAATTTTAGCAAGTGTTTTGTAGCTGGGTTTGGAACAACAATTAGAGTCATCTTCACTAGATGTTTGATAGTTGTAAGTGCATCTAGTGCCACCCCTAGTTGGTTTTGGAGTATTGACGACAAACCTAGTTGAGGGACTAATGTGTTTGTGAGAATTGCAGGATAACACAGGTAGAAGTCCCTCATTGATTCAGTTTTCCTACCAGAGATGACCCCTAAAAATGTATGAAGACATTGAAGTCAAAGGTGGTATATGAAGATATTCACATTGAAGACTATGACAAGAGAAGACACCACATGAAGCCTATGGAGCTCAAAGACTTAGATCTTTCGTAGTTCTCTTTCTTCTGTGTTGAGTCATAGGAACCACCGTACTGTTAAGTGGGGTCCAAGAGAACCAGTCAAAATGACTGAAGTGATGCTTAAACAAAACCTATATCTTCGAGTGAAGACTTTGAGAGCGAATCTTGTCCAGAGTCGGGCAAGTCAGCTTTGCTTGAAGCCCAAGTAAAGTTGCCATGTGAGTTTGAAATCTGACCGTTGGAACACGTGTCAGTTCCTTAGTGACCCAGGGTCATTTCGGACAAATCAGGTCGGGTTGCCAAGTGGCTATAAATAGCCCACCCCCTACAACCGTAAACGGTTGGCTGCTCAGATTCAGAGTACGACTTTTGTCGTTTGAGAGCAACCCACCTCGAAGCCTTTGAGAGAGAATTCCTTGCGAGGATAAAGCCCTAACCACCCAGAGCCTAAGAGAATTAGGCATCATTTAAGTCTTCTTGTCTGTGTGATCTGAAGACTTATTACACTTGAGGAGTGTGCATCCTCCAGCCGGTTAGGCGTCGCATTCTGAGCATCCAAGAGACATTGTGGATTGCCGGTGAACGAAGTCTGTGAAGGTTTGGGAGTCTACCTTGAAGACTTACCAGAGTGATTGGGCGAGGTCTGTGTGACCTTAGCTCAAGGGGAATACGGTGAGGACTGGGTGTCCTGAGCTGTGTGTTCAGGACTGGGTGTCCGGGACTGTGTGTCCTAAGGTTTAAATACCTAGCCTCCCTAACCAGACGTACAGTTGTCACAACAACTGGAACTGGTCCAACAAATCATTGTCTTCAGCGAGTCACTGGTTTCATCTTCCCTTCCCTTTACTTACTGTTACTCCTTGTGAAGTCATTGTATGTTCGCACTATCTTTTGTCTTCACTGAGTGACTGCGTGTTCTGTGTGGCTTCACAATATCTTCCTACCTGATCCTTACTACATTGCTGCTATTAGTCATTGTGCTTTCACTCTATTGAATACTTGACTATGGCTTGCCTAGTGTAGTCTACCTTCCGCTGCAGGGTAATAGGTTTATTTCTATCGTTTGTCTTCATAACTTCCACGTTTTGAAGACTTTCATAAAAATCGCCTATTCACCCCCCCCCCCCTCTAGTCGATATAACGCACTTTAAATTGGTATCAGAGCAAGGTGCTCCCTTATTCTGTGTGATTCGGTTTAACCACCTGGAGTTTTAGCTATGTCGACTGCAGGGATAATTAAAGTCTCCGCTGCGTGCCCCGTCTTCGATGGAACTGAATATCCCTACTGGAAGAATAAGATGCGCATGCATCTTGAAGCCATTGACGTCGACCTATGGTATGTCGTCCAGAACGGCGTTCCCAAGGCTGGAGAAGGTGTCACTGCTGCTGATGTCAAGAAGTTCTTTCAACTGGACTCTACTGCCAAGAATATCATCTGTGGTCATCTGACCAAAGGACAGTATGGCCGTGTGAGTGCTTTGGAAACATCTAAGCTGGTCTGGGACTGGCTCTCCAAGGTCAATGAAGGCGTCTCAACCCAGAGAGATCAGAGAATCAGTGTCCTTCGCAACCTCTTCAACCGCTTCAAGCGAAATGACAATGAGAATGTCCAGCTCACTTTTGACCGACTCACTGACATCACAAATGAGCTTCAAGCCCTCGGCGCTACTGAGATCACCAAACATGAAGTCGTCAAGACACTACTGAGATCACTTGATAGTTCGTTTGACACCCTAGCCCTGATGATTCAAGAACGTCCTGATTTCAAGACACTCGATCCGTCTGACATACTTGAGAGGCTCAACACACATGAGTTTCAGCTTTCTAAGAAAAGAGATATCTACGGTCCAAACTATGGGCGAACTCGTGCCTTGAAGTCAAAAGCTGTCTCCTCATCTGAAGAAGAATCTGACAGCAGTTCGGATGATCCTGAAGACATTTGAAGGGAACTTGCTATGCTTGTGAAGAAGTTCCAAAAATTCACCAAGAAGAAAGGTTTCAGAAAGTCTTCCCGATCAAGCTCAAGGAATGATGAAGCTTCTGCTCACGACTACAAGAAGAAAACATGTCACAAGTGCAAGAAACCTGGCCACTTCATCTCTGAGTGTCCACAGTGGGACAATGAGAACAAAAATAAGAAGAAGAGCAAGGAATATGACTCTGACGACAAGAAGAAGAAGAAATACTCAAAGTCTTCTCCCAAGTCTTCCTCAAAGTCTTCATCACACAAGAAGAGCTCATCTGGCAAGGCACGTGCGTTTGTTGGCAAGGAAATGGATTCAGAGGAGGAGTCCGCTTCTGAGGAGGCAGAGGTGGAGTCTGAGGAGGAGTCTGATTCAGGCGTCGCAAGTCTGGCTACAGCATATGTTGCCAAGTCCATCTTCAACACTGAAGACAATGACTTCATCACCGACACCGATGCAAATGACAAGGACTACTCTGCTTCTACCTACTGCTTCATGGCACGCGGTGCCAAGGTAAACACCCGCACTACTCACTATCAAACATCTAGTGACGATGACTCTGATTGTGGTTCAAAACCCAGCTACAAAACACTTGCTAAAATTGCAACTGAACAACAGAAAGCTATGGAACATATTCAAAAACTGTTAGACAGAAGCGATGATCTGTTAGGTGCTGAAATGACTCGATCTGAATCCTTAATTGAAGACATAAAAATCTTCATGTTAAGTATGAGGAACTTGAAAGTCGTCATGAAACTCTCTCAACAACTCATGAAAAGCTTTCCTATGATTATCTTCAAAGGAAGCAAGATCTTGAGAAATTGAGAGCGGCTCATGAAGATCTTCAAAAGGAAAACGAGTCACTTCGCGCCAAACAGATCAGTTCCGCTCAGGAAGGATTTGAACCACCATGTCTTAAATGCATTGAGTGTGATAATGCTACTTCTGTTGCTGAATGTTCTGCTGCTACTACTGTTGCAATATCTTCAACTGTTGATGTGGTAACTAACCCCTCTGCTGAGGATACCACTGCTATTGCTAATGAGAATGCTAGGTTGAAGACATTGCTTGAAACAGGGATGTACAAAAGTCTTAAAAGGCATTAGACACTATGTGATGTCCTCAAAAAGCAGATTCTCAACCGAAACCCGAGGAAAGAGGGTGTTGGGTTCGTAAGGAAAATGAATGCTGATGGCTCTTACTGGAAACCTGAGCAGTACCCCAAAACCACGTGGGTTGCTGCAAAGGAACCTTCAGCAGATCCATCCAATCTATCTGGCTTCACTTGTGCTAACCCCATTATCATTGATGAATCCCTTGATGCAAACTATAAACTGTTTAAGAATCAGAGTGGTGAAGTGTTTGCTAGGTACATTGGTACTAACTGCAGGAATGGACCGCCTATGAAGAAGATCTGGGTTCCGAAAAGGTGTCTGGAGAATCTTCCTGTGAATGTCATCATGACACCTCACGTGAAGAAGACAAACCTCAGATCAAAGGCTTCATATGGTCCAAAGGCTTCATACATACAGAGGACTCACCTGAGTCGCACTAACGCAAATGTTTTGCAGGGAAACCATACTCAGGCATATGAATATGAGAGCGGTTCATCAAACCGCCATGTTCATAAGACCAAGAACTATTCTGCTTATTCTTATGAGTACTATTGTCCGCCTGCAAGATTGTTTGCTAGGGCTCCAAAGCCAAAGTTCTCAGATGCTGCACTTAGACTTATTGCTTCTAAGCCACCCTTGAAGATGTGGGTGGCTAAGAAAGCTTAACTCTCTTTTGCAGGGAAAGGTCTCCAGCAGAAAACCAAAATCGTCTGACGCTATTGCTGGGGACCTTAAACATCTTGTAGGGCGCAAGATCAAATGCCCGAATGGTATTACTATGTACTTCGTTCCTGAATCGCTTGCTACTCTCCCTATTAGTCATAATCTGGATCTAAGCTTTCATAACCCACTGGTTCGTCAAATGTTTTTGCTTCACAATGCTCTTCGTGAAGCCTATCCCCCTAACTGCACTGTAGGGTACGACACCAGCGTCTTCAGAATGGATTATTGATAGTGGGTGTACAAATCACATGACTGGCAAAAGAAGCCTTCTTATGGACTCAACCTTACGTCCATCCGACAAGAGCCACATCACATTTGCTGACACTGGTAAAAGTAAGGTATTGGGTCTAGGTAGAGTTACAATCTCAAGGGATCAACACATGGATAAAGTCATGCTTGTTGAATCCCTTGGCTTCAACTTAATGTCTGTCTCAATGCTTTGCGATTTAAACATGATCGTAATATTTGGAAAATATCGTTGCCTTGTTCTAATGGAATCTGACAAGTCTCTAGTATTTGAAGGGTATCGAAAATATGATTTGTACGTGGTAGATTTCTCAGTAGGACCACAACTTGCCGTATGTCTTCTAGCAAAAGCTTCAGAATGCTGGCTCTGGCATCGGAGGCTTGGGCATGCTGGCATGAGGAACCTCCACACCCTGGCAAAGAAGAAGCATGTCATAGGCATCGAGGGCGTCAAGTTCAAGAAATATCACTTATGTGGTGCCTGTGAGGCAGGAAAGATGACGAGGGCCAAACATCCCTCGAAGACAATCATGACCACTACTCGACCCTTCGAACTGCTTCACATGGATCTTTTCGGTCCCACTCATTACTCAACTCTTACTACTACTGGTTGTCTCTATGGCTTTGTCATTGTTGATGATTATTCTAGATATACTTGGGTGCACATAATCCTTTACAAGACTGAAGTGCAGGATGTCTTCAGACGCTTCGCCAATCGAGCAATGTACAACTATGGCGCCAAGATAAAGCATATCAGAAGTGACAATGGCACTGAATTCAAGAACACTGGCCTTGATACATATCTTGATACCTTGGGCATCACACATGAATTCTCAGCCCCGTACACGCCACAGCAGAATGGGGTCGTCGAACGCAAGAACAGAACACTCATTGAGATGGCCAGAACGATGCTAGATGAATACAAGACTCCAAGAAAATTCTGGCCTGAAGCCATTGATACTGCATGCCATACAATCAATCGTGTTTATCTTCACAAGCTTCTGAACAAGACATCTTATGAGCTCCTTACTGGCAAGAAGCCAAATGCCAGTTACTTCAGAGTATTTGGCGCCAGGTGCTGGATCAAGGACCCACATCACACTTCAAAGTTTGCACCAAAAGCACATGAGGGTTTTATGCTTGGATATGGAAAGGATTCGCACTCCTACAGAGTCTTCAATCTCTTTCATTACAAAGTGGTTGAAATAGTGGATGTGCGGTTCGATGAGACCAACGGTTCACAAAGAGAGCATCTGCCAAATGTGCTAGATGAAGTTCCATCTAGTGAATCAATCAAGCTAATGGGAACTGGAGAAATTATACCTTCTGAAGCTCATCCTGAAGAAGAACTTATCATCTCAGCACTTGATCAACATGAAGACAATGCTCAGCCTGAAGAGATTCCTTCTAACAACGACAATGATCAGCAAGAGCAAAATCTTCGCCCTGTACATCCTCGCATTGCCAATGAAGTGCAGATTGAAAGAATAATTGGTAGCATCAATGCACCCGGTCCACTCACTCGTTCAAGGGCAACTCAGCTAGCAAATTTCTGTGGGCACTTCGCATTCGTATCAATAACAGAACCCAAGAAAGTTGAAGAAGCCTTCACGGAACCTGAATGGATTCAAGCTATGCAAGACGAGCTTCAACAGTTTGAGCTAAATAATGTATGGGAACTGGTCAAGCGTCCCGATCCTCGGAAGCACAACATAATAGGCACCAAATGGATATACCGCAACAAGCAAGATGAGCATGGTCAAGTTGTCAGAAACAAAGCTCGTCTCGTTGCTCAAGGATATACTCAAGTGGAAGGCATTGACTTTGATGAAACATTTGCTCATGTGGCTAGACTTGAAGCCATACACATACTGCTGGCCTATGCAAATCATCACAACATACTTCTTTATCAAATGGATGTGAAGAGCGCCTTCCTCAATGGCAAGATTGAAGAAGAAGTGTATGTTGCACAACCTCCTGGCTTTGAAGATCCAAAACATCCTGAGATGGTATACAAGCTCAACAAGGCACTGTATGGCCTCAAACAAGCCCCTCGGGCCTGGTATGACACACTCAAATACTTCCTGAAGAGCAAAGGCTTCATACCTGGTTCTCTCGACCCCGCTCTCTTCACGAAGACATATGATGGTGAACTGTTTGTGTGCCAAATATATGTGGATGACATTATCTTCGGCTGCACCAATCAGAAGTACAGTGAAGAGTTTGGATATATGATGCAAGAGCAATATCAAATGTCTTTGATGGGGGAGCTGAAGTTCTTTCTCGGTCTTCAAATACGACAGCAACGGAACGGCATCTTCATATCTCAAGAGAAGTATCTCAAAGATTGCTTGAAGAAGTTCGGTATGCAAGACTGCAAAGGCTTCACGACGCCAATGTCAGCCAAGCATCATATGGGTCCTGACGACAATGGTAAAGAGTTCGATCAAAAGGTATACCGCTCCATGATTGGTTCTTTACTTTATCTATGTGCATCTAGGCCAGATATTATGCTTAGCGTTTGCATGTGTGCTCGATTTCAAGCGGCACCAAAGGAGTCGCATCACTTAGCTGTGAAGCGAATTCTTCGATATTTGGCTCACACCCCAACTCTAGGATTATGGTATCCAAAGGGCTCAGAGTTTGATCTGGTTGGATTCTCGGATGCTGATTATGCTGGTGACAAAGTTGATCGCAAGTCTACATCAGGCACATGTCACTTTCTGGGACGATCACTTGTATGTTGGTCTTCAAAGAAGCAGAACTATGTATCTCTCTCCACTGCTGAATCTGAATACATTGCTGTTGGATCTTGCTGCGCTCAGCTTCTATGGATGAAGCAAACGCTCAAAGACTATGTCATTCATCTGAAGCAAGTGCCACTCTACTACGACAACGAAAGCGCCATCAAGATTGGCAACAACCCAGTTCAGCACTCGAAGACAAAGCACATTGAAATTCGTCATCACTTTCTCAGAGATCATGTTGTGAAGGAAGATATTGATATCATACACGTCAACACTGAAGAGCAATTGGCAGATATCTTCACCAAGCCCTTGGATGAGAAGAGATTTGTAAGTTACGGTGTGAGCTAAATATCCTGGAATCCTCAAATGTCCTGTGATCAGGCACACATCCTAACCCTTATGCATATTGATGACTTAGATGTGCAGCACACGAAGTAAAGTATATCTTCAATCAATGAAGACATACATTCTAAGTGTAAATACATTAATGTGGAATTTGACTTCGGAGCGCCACGATAATTGTGCGCCGTGTCTGGGTCAAATACTTCCTATATGGTGGGTAACGCCACCACCAAATGTTCTATTTTGAAGTGTTTCACTCATGGCGTTACCTTGCTATGTCTTCACATTTGGTTTGGCTTCAATCTCAACATGTCTTCATGATTATCTTCACTATGTTGATTATATATATATACTAGTATTCTGTCCTCTACAGCATTCACTTATAGCTATGTCTTCTTGTTGAATCTTTTGAACTAAGTGAATGTGATCCGACCCTAACCTCTCTATGCTATCTATCTCAAACTCTATCTCTCCAAATCATATGCATTCTATTGAAACTGTTGAATGTCTTCTCTGCGTCCTTGTCAGCAGAAGATACAAAGACAAACCTTAAGTCCACCTTCAATGCTCATTCCTCCACATGAAACCCGGAGAAGTAGGAACGACCACCCGACAATCCAGGCATGCGTGGGACGTGGAACAAACCCCAAAATTCTGCATGATGGCCACGTGTTCCTCAGATGCGAATCGCCAGGGGCACCTGTGTAATAACGCAGTGCCGCCCCTGTACCTATAAATACACACTTCACGGCGGTCATTATCTCTTCTTCCACTCTCGCACGAACCCTAGCGCCACCGCTAGCCCTCGACGACGCCGGCGACGAAGCGCTTCGCTGCCGCAACCTCTCCGACGCTGTCTTCACGCCGACCGCGGACATCGTCCTCTCCGCCGTCGCCGTAGGTGTCCTCCGTCGCCAAGTTAGGGCATGGAAGATCGAACTGCTTGGCCTCATCTTCCACTCCATCTAGCAGTTCTTAGTGTGGTAAATAAAACTTCCTTTTTACGGCACCGTTGATCCTATGGCTTTGTCACTTTCTACCACAAGCAGTTTCTATTCACACAAGTTAGATCTCTCTCATACTGCATCTCATAACATGCCTAGTATATTCACTTATGCTTCACAAAGTAGTTAGATTCCTCACTTGTACTGATCTCTGGATTCGTACAAATCTGGAACCAACTCCTTATCTATGAGTGAATGTCTTCGCACGATGAGGTCAATGTCTCCTAAACTGATTTATATTCAAAATCTTCTGAGAATGCATATGACCTCTTCCCCTTCCCTCGCACCTTAATGCTGCCACAGGTACATGTCCGTGGGAGAATCCCTTGGTTCTCATAGTCTGCATTCATTTGCAGAATTCTTACAGCATCATATAAATTCTCCCGAAGCAAGTTCCTGTTTGTCCAGCAAGCGAAAATCTTTGAAGCCTTTGAACGTGTTGAAGCCTTTCAGTTTAAAGTTCATGGCTTCAGAGAAATCAGCAAGGAAGGGTGGCAGAAAGCATCATGGAGAAACATCTAGAGATCTGCTAGATGACCTCTCAGAACTCTACAAGACAGATCCTGAAGAGGATTACAATCAGCGCAAGACCGGAATCCAATGGATTCGAAGATATTGGGCAGAACAATGGTTCAAATACCGATTTGTAACCCAGGAATATGCTGAGAAAAATGCCATCAAGAGACCGTGGGGAGACATCCTATACAAGAATCTTCAACCCAGGTCCAGAGATGAAGCCATTGAACAAGGCTTCTATCCCTGCATGGTCCGTGGGCCACAGCCTGTTGATGCACACCCATCGTCACTACTATGGTGTTGTGACGACATTCTATTCAAGCGCAACTTCCAGTTTGCCCAGAACTCAGCGAAGCAAAACAAGAAGACATTGGGACTAGACTTCAACCCTGGTCCCTCAGCTCCAAGGGTTGATGGCACACGAGATGTAGAACCCAATGTCGTCGGTCCTTTCTACAACCTTGAAGGCCTCATCACCCATATCTTGGTTCAAGGGACTGCAATGAATGAGCCTGCAGCTGACGCTGAATAAGATGAAGCGCCTGCAGCGCCGAAGCCAAAGAAGTTGAAGAAGCCTAAAGCTTCAAAGCCCGCCCCTTCACCAAAAATCTCACGGGCGAAGCCACTGGCAACTGCACCTCCTAAAGACAGTGTGCAGTCCAAAGATTTATCACGCATCTCCAAGCCCCAGAAGGTCAAGATGCCTCTGCCACACACCGGCCAAGAGCTAACAGCTGCTGCCATTCTGCGCAATGATGCCATTGATCTGTCAAGTGATGAAGATCTTGCAGATGACGCTCTTGAGCAACTCATCAAGAGCAAAAAAGAAGCAGAAATCTTCAATGATCTGCCTCTCTTTGATGTAACAATCATCCACAACTTCATTGATGAATGGTTTGACACGCCAAACATCAGCTTCGATGATCTCCAACTACCCATTGGCCTCAGTGTCGCCTTCCATGGTGCCATTGCTTCAGAGTTAGCTATCGCCCAGCGCATTGTTGAACTGAAGCAGAAGATTGACTTTGAGAAATCTCAGTTCAAGAAGCATATGGCCAAGCTCAGCGTGCAAGACGTGAAGAATTTCAAGATTATGCTGCACGAGCTCAAGGAAGCCTTTCTAAAGAAACGTGCAGAAGCTCAGGGTTCTCGTGAGCGCATGAAGGTCCTGGCTGATAGGTGTGTGCAAGCCTACAATGAGGCTAAGAAGCGCAAGGCCCTTGGGCGTCCTGGCATCGACCCCAAGATGGCTGCCAAGAAGCAGAAGAAGCCCGCTATGGCTGAACCTGAAGCACCAAGGTAGGAGGCAGATCCCCTTGTCTTCCCAACTAGCATGACTGGCCCGAAGCCAAAGGTCAGGTCAACCGCTTCAGAACTGAAGAAGACCAGGACTGCTGAGGCTGAAGCAAGGAAGAGAAAACATCCTGAAGCCTCTGCTACTGCCCCCGCCAAGAAGAAAAGAATGACCAAGAAGGAACGGGCTGCTCCCACAGAGCCCTTGATTGTTGAACCCATTTCCATGGTTCACCCCGATGCCGATCCACAAGAACGTCAACTGACTGTCCATGAGCCTGCTTTCACAGAGGCTCATGAAGCTGAAGACTTTCCAGCAGCTGATCCCATCGCTGCTGAAGACATTGGTCATCATGACCATGTTGAAGATGATGCAACCCTTCCTCAGCTAGAACACCAACAGGTATCATCGCCTGTGCTAACGCACAGCGAACTCATCAGCATTGGTCGTCCACTGACGCCAATTGCACAGGATGCTTCATGGGCGGATCGCCCACAAGAGAATGAAGACCTTGAGGCCCAGCCAACAGCAACTCCACAGGCGTCACCCGCATTGCGCAGGCTTCCCAAAGGTCCAAGGCCTCAAGTCTCTGCTGAAGACAATCCGGCTGCATCAGCCGCGGAAGAAGAAGTCCCACAAGTTGCCACTCCCCTGACCCACCAAGAAGCAGTTCTCGAGGAGAATGTGATCGTGCCGATCCTCCTGCTTGTCAAGTGGAGGTTGAACATCTTGAGGCTGCCACCAACAACACCACTGAAGCCACTGACGTTGTCATGGCTGAAGCTAATGTGGAGCCCTCACCAACAAAAGCACCAGAAGTCAGCGAAGCCACTGATCCCGCCACTTCTGTTCCTGAGTCTGCTGCCGGTCCCCAGTTCGACTATCATGTTGAGCACAGGCCTCAGGTACAGAAGCCAATCCCAAGATTGCCAAGGTTCCTAGGTCCTGCATCAGCACCTGGCTCCTTCAATATCAATGGCTTCAGAGCAGAAAACACATTCTTCAACAGCTCGAGGAACCCCTACTCCAGGGAAAGAATATCATCTGATCGGTTCTGAAGTTATCCGCAGCGAAGCTATTACTCATGCATTCTTTACAACCAAGGTCGCATCTTCCCACACAAGCGCCTTGACATTGAAGTAATAGCTGGTCTGCCCTATCTGGAAGAAGCTCTGGATTGCTTCAAAGAGGTTGGACTGCTGCCGTTCGTCACCGACCAAGAGCATTGGAATGAAGAGTTGCTGCTCCAATTCTATGCCACACTTCACATCCGCGGTATAGCAGAGATCTGAAGACTTGGGTCCTGGAGTGGATGACAGGAAACGTTCATCACGAAGCCAAAGCCTTTGACATCATTGAGCTCACTGGTTTGCCCACTCCTGGCGATCTCTACGAGCATGGCTGTCAGCTTCATAGTGAAGCTATTGAGAGCATCTTTGAGAAGACTGAACCTAATATGAGTCAGATGCTCAGTATGATGAAGCCATTGCCCCAAGATGCTGCTTATCCCACGGAGTTCTTCGTTGAAGACCTTGAGTATCTGCCAAGAACCATTTATCACATCATAAGGCGAACTCTCTGGCCAATCAAAGGACATTCTCCCCATGCCAAGCTGGAAGGTGCAATGAATACTTTGGTCTTCTACATTCTTCATGGAAAATGCTTCAATACACAGGATTTCTTCATTCGCCAACTTGCTGCATCTAGCTCTGATCTATTTGGTTTGAAGTTCTACGCCCCTTGGGTGATGCGGCTGATCAAACTTCACTCCGCTATCTCATATCAGCCCTCGGCCCGCAACCATCGGATCTTTTTGCCTGATGTGGATATGTCTATTGAAGCCATCTATCCTGAGCTTGCCAAGGAACCTCTCAGTCTTCAGAATGCAGAGCATCAAAGTTTCACTCAGAACGTTGAAGGCGTGGAAGCCGTAACTCGTGTGTATCCTTTGGCTGGCACTACACGTGCACCGCATCCTGCTCTCACTGAAGCCACTGACAGTACAACTGCTCCACGACCCAAGAAGCGCACTTGTGTTCTCAACGACCGAGAGCTTCTTGTGGCTCTTCATCAGAAATAGGATAGGCATCATGACCGGCTGAAGCGTCAGATGCAAAGCCTCTTGGTGGATGTTAATCGCATTCGCAATCTTGCCACCAAGAATGCTTTTGTTGCCCATGAAACCTCTCGCCGCACATGGAAAGGGCTAACGCTGATGTGTTCTGAAGATGATCTTCAAGAGGATGGCTTCACTGAGCGATTCAAGTTTGACTCCACACCTCCTCGAAGGACAGTGCTGCGACGAACTCCATCCCTTGAAGACTCTGAGTTCTCTTCCTCTGCTGCAACTGTGAATGCCAGAGTGATCGAGGATGAAGACGATGCTACTTCACCGCCACCTCCTTCAGCACACTTCGACTCTGCTCCAAGCTCTTCTGCACCGCCAAACACCACCAACGACCCTGCTGCTTCACCTACTCCTCATGGGAACGGGTAGATGCTCTATTGTTGGGGAACGTAGCACAAATTCAAAATTTTCCTACGTGTCACCAAGATCTATCTATGGAGTCATCTAGCAACGAGGGAGGAGTGGATCTACATACCCTTGTAGATCGCGCGCGGAAGCGTTCAAGAGAACGGGTTGATGGAGTCGTACTCGTCGTGATCCAAATCACCGATGATCCTAGCGCCGAATGGACGGCGCCTCCGCGTTCAACACACGTATGGAGCAGTGACGTCTCCTCCTTCTTGATCCAGCAAGGGGGAAGGAGAGGTTGATGGAGATCCAGCAGCACGACGGCCTGGTGGTGGAAGTAGCGGGATTCCAACAGGGCTTCGCCAAGCGCTGCGGGAGGAGGAAGGTGTGTCATGGGAGGGAGAGGGAGGCGCCAGGGCTTAGGTATGGTTTCCCTCCCTTCCCCCCCACTATATATAGGGCCAAGGGAGAGGGGGAGGGCGCAGCATTGCCCCTTCCTCCAAGGAAGGGTGCGGCCAAGGGGGGGAGGAGTCCATCCTCCCCAAGGCACCTCGGAGGTGCCTTCCCCCTTTAGGACTCTCCCCTCCTCTTGTCCCTTTGGCGCATGGGCCTCTAGGGGCTTGTGCCCTTGGCCCATGTAGGCCAAGGCGCACCCCCTACAGCCCATGTGGCCCCCGGGGCAGGTGGCCCCACCCGGTGGACCCCCGGGACCCTTCCGATGGTCCCGGTACAATACCGGTGACCCCGAAACTTGTCCTGATAGCCGAAATAGCACTTCCTATATATAATTATTTACCTCCGGACCATTCCGGAACTCCTCGTGACGTCCGAGATCTCATCCGGGACTCCGAACAACTTTCGGGTTACCGCATACTAATATCTCTATAACCCTAGCGTCACCGAACCTTAAGTGTGTAGACCCTACGGGTTCGGGAGACATGCAGACATGACCGAGATGACTCTCCGGTCAATAACCAACAGCGGGATCTGGATACCCATGTTGGCTCCCACATGTTCCACGATGATCTCATCGGATGAACCACGATGTCAAGGACTTAATCAATCCCGTATACAATTCCCTTTGTCTAGCGGTACGATACTTGCCCGAGATTCGATCGTCGGTATCCCGATACCTTGTTCAATCTCGTTACCGGCAAGTCTCTTTACTTGTTTCGTAACACATCATCCCGTGATCAACTCCTTGATCACATTGTGCACATTATGATGATGTCCTACCGAGTGGGCCCAGAGATACCTCTCCGTTTACACGGAGTGACAAATCCCAGTCTCGATTCGTGCCAACCCAATAGACACTTTCAGAGATACCTGTAATGTACCTTTATAGCCACCCAGTTACGTTGTGATGTTTGGCACACCCAAAGCACTCCTACGGTATCCGGGAGTTGCATAATCTCATGGTCTAAGGAAATGATACTTGACATTAGAAAAGCTTTAGCATACGAACTACACGATCTTGTGCTATGCTTAGGATTGGGTCTTGTCCATCACATCATTCTCCTAATGATGTGATCCCGTTATCAACGACATCCAATGTCCATGGTCAGGAAACCGTAACCATCTGTTGATCAATGAGCTAGTCAACTAGAGGCTTACTAGGGACATGATGTTGTCTATGTATCCACACATGTATCTGAGTTTCCTATCAATACAATTCTAGCATGGATAATAAACGATTATCATGAACAAGGAAATATAATAATAATCAATTTATTATTGCCTCTAGGGCATATTTCCAACAGTCTCCCACTTGCACTAGAGTCAATAATCTAGTTCACATCGATATGTGATTAACACTCAAGGTCACATCCCCATGTGACTAACACCCAAAGAGTTCTGGGTTTGATCATGTTATGCTTGTGAGAGAGGTTATAGTCAACGGGTCTGCAACATTCAGATCCGTATGTACTTCGCAAATCTCTATGTCATCTTGTAGATGCAGCTACTACGCTATATTTGGAGCCATTTCAAATAACTGTTCTACTTGGAGCTATTCTAAATTGTTGCTCCATTACACGTATCCGGTATCTCTACTCAGAGCTATCCGGATAGGTGTTAAGCTTGCATCGACGTAACTCTTTACGTCGAACTCTTTTACCACCTCCATAATCGAGAAAATTCCTTAGTCCACTAGTTACTAAGGATAACTTTGACCGCTGTCATGTGATCCATTCTTAGATCACTCTTGTACCCCTTGATTGACTCATGGCAAGGCACACTTCAGGTGCGGTACACAGCATAGCATACTGTAGAGAGCCTATGACAAAAGCATAGGGGACGACCTTCGTCCTTCCTCTTTCTTCTGCCGTGGTCGAGCTTTAAGTCTTAACTTCATACCTTACAACTCAGGAAAGAACTCCTTCTTTGACTGATCCATCTTGAACACCTTCAAGATCATGTCAAGGTATGTGCTGATTTGAAAGTACCATTAAGCGTTTTGATCTATCCTTATAGATCTTGATGCTCAATGTTCAAGTAGCTTAATCCAGGTTTTCTATTGAAAAACACTTTCCAAATAACCCTATATGCTTTCTAGAAATTCTACGTCATTTCTGATCAACAATATGTCAACAACATATATTTATCAGAAATTCTATAGTGCTCCCACTCACTTCTTTGGAAATACAAGTTTCTCATAAACTTTGTATACACCCAAAACTTTGATCATCTTATCAAAGCATACATTCCAACTCCGAGATGCTTACTCCAGTCCTTAGAAGGATTGCTGGAGCTTTGCATACTTGTTAGCATCTTTCAGGATTGACAAAACCTTCTATTGTATCACATACAACTTTTCTTACAAAAACTTGGTAAGAAAACTTGTTTTGACATCCTATCTGCAAGATTTCATAAATAATGCAGTAATCGCTAATATAATTCCTACAGACTCTTAGCATCGCTACGAGTGAGAAAGTCTCATCGCAGTCAACTCCTTGAACTTGTCGGAAAACATCTTAACGACAAGTCGAGCTTTCTTAATGGTGATACTTACCATCATTGTCCGTCTTCCTTTTAAAATCCATCTGTACTCAGTAGCCTTACGACCATCGAGCCGTTCTGCCAAAGTCTACACTTTGTTTTCATACATGGATCCTCTCTCGGATTTTTTATGGCCTCGAGCCATTTATCGGAATCCGGGCCCACCATCGCTTCTCCATGGCTCGTAGGTTCATTGTTGTCTAGCAACATGACTTCCAAGACAGGATTACGTACCACTCTGAAGTAGTACGCATCCTTGTCATCCCACGAGGTTTGGTAGTGACTTGATCTGAAGTTTCGTGATCACTATCATAAGATTCCACTTCAATTGGTGTAGGTGCCACAGGAACAACTTCCTGTGCCCTGCCACACACTAGTTGAAGAGATGGTTCAATAACCTCATCAAGTCTCCACCATCCTCCCACTCAATTCTTTCGAGAGAAACTTTTCCTCGAGAAAGGACCCGATTCTAGAAACAATCCCTTATTGCTTTCGAATCTGAGACAGGAGGTATACCCAACTGTTTTGGGTGTCCTATGAAGATGCATTTATCCGCTTTGGGTTCGAGCTTATCAGCCTGAAACTTTTTCACATAAGCGTCGCAGCCCCAAACTTTTAAGAAATGATAGCTTAGGTTTCCCTAAACCATAGTTCATACGGTGTCATCTCATCGGGATTACGTGGTGCCCCTTTAAATTGAATGTGGTTGTCTCTAATGCCTAACCCATAAACTATCGTGGTAATTCGATAAGAGACATCATGGTATGCATCATATCCAATAAGGTGCAGTTCTGATGTTCGGACACACCATCACACTATGGTGTTCCAGGCTGTATTAGTTGTGAAATAATTTTCACAATGTCTCAATTCTGTGCCAAACTCGTAATTCAGATATTCATCTCTATGATCATATCATAGATCTTTTATCCTCTTGTCACGACGATCTTTCAACTTCACCCTGAAATTACTTGAACCTTTCAATAATTCAGACTCGTGATTCATCAAGTAAATATACTCAACATCTACTCAAATCATCTGTGAAGTAAGAACATAACGATATCCACTACATGCCTCAGCACTCATTGGACTGCACACATCAAAATGTATTACTTCCAACAAGTTGCTTTCTAGTTCCATTTTACTAAAAACGAGGCTTTCAGTCATCTTGCCCATGTGGTATGATTTGCATGTCTCAAGTGATTCAAAATCAAGTGAGTCCAAACGGTCCATTTGCATGGAGTTTCTTCATGCATATACACCAATAGACATGGTTCGCATGCCTCAAACTTTTCAAAAACGAGTGAGCCCAAAGATCCATCAACATGGAGCTTCTTCATGCGTTTTATACCGATATGACTTACGTGGCAGTGCCACAAGTAGGTGGTACTATCATTACTATCTTTTGGCATGAACATGTGTATCACTACGATCGAGATTCAATAAACCATTCATTTTAGGTGCAAGACCATTGAAGGTATTATTCAAATAAACAGAGTAACCATTATTCTCTTTAAATGAATAACCGTATTGCGATAGACATAATCCAATCATGTCTATGCTCAACGCAAACACCAATCTCGATGTAGAGGGAGCGTGCGATGCTTGATCATATCAACATTGGAAACACTTCCAACACATATCGTCAGCTCACCTTTAGCTAGTCTCTGTTTATTCCGTAGCTTTTATTTCAAGTTACTAACACTTAGCAACCGAACTGGTATCTAATACCCTGGTGCTACTAGGAGTACTAGTAAAGTACACATCAACACAATGTATATCCAATATACTTCTATCGACCTTGCCAGCCTTCTCATCTACCAAGTATCTAGGGTAATTCTGCTCCAGTGGCCGTTCCCCTTATTACAGAAGCACTTAGTCTCAGGTTTGGGTTCAACCTTGGGTTTCTTCACTAGAGCAGCAGCTGATTTGCCGTTTCATGAAGCATCCCTTTTTTTTGCCCTTGCCCTTCTTGAAACTAGTGGTTTCACCGACCATCAACAATTGATGCTCCTTCTTGATCTCTACTTTTGTGGTGTCAAACATCGCGAATATCTCAAGGGTCATCATATATGTCCCTGATATATTATAGTTCATCACGAAGCTCTAGCAGCTTGGTGGTACTGACTTCGAAGAAACATCACTTTCTTATCTGGAAGATCAACTCCCACTCGATTCAAATGATTGTTGTACTCAGACAATCTGAGCACAAGCTCAACAATTGAGCTTTTCTCCTTAGTTTGCAGGCTAAGAAAATCGTCGGAGGTCTCATACCTCTTGACGTGGGCACGAGCCTGAAATCCCAATTTCAGCCCTCGAAACATCTCATATGTTTTGCGACGTTTCAAAAACGTCTTCGGTGCCTCAATTCTAAACCGTTTAACTGAACTATCACGTAGTTATCAAAATGTGTATGTCAGATGTTCGCAACATCCACAGACGACGTTCGAGGTTCAGCACACTGAGCGGTGCATTAAGGACATAAGCCTTCTATGAAGCAATGAGGACAATCCTCAGTTTACGGACCTAGTCCGCATAATTGCTACTATCAACTTTCAACTAAATTTTCTCTAGGAACATATCTAAACAGTAGAACTGAAGCGCGAGCTATGACATAATTTGCGAAGACCTTTTCACTATGTTCAGGATAATTGAGTTCATCTTATGAACTACCACTCAGATAGACATCCCTCTAGTCATCTAAGTGATTACATGATCCGAGTCAACTAGGCCGTGTCCGATCATCACGTGAGACGGACTAGTCATCATCGGTGAACATCTTCATGTTGATCGTATCTACCATATGACTCATGCTCGACCTTTCGGTCTCTTGTGTTCCGAGGCCATGTCTGTACATGCTTGGCTCGTCAATTTAACCCTAAGTGTTTTGCATGTGTAAAACTATCTTACACCCGTTGTATGTGAACGTAAGGATCTATCACACCCGATCATCACGTGGTGCTTCGAAACGACGAACTTTAGCAACGATGCACAGTTAGGGGAGAACACATTCTTGAAATTGTAATGAGGGATCATCTTATTTACTACCGTCGTTCTAAGCAAATAAGATGTATAAACATGATAAACATCACATGCAATCAAATAATAGTGACATGATATGGCCAATATCATATAGCTCCTTTGATCTCCATCTTGGGGCTCCATGATCATCTTGTCACCGGCATGACACCATGATCTCCATCATCATGATCTCCATCATCGTGTCTTCTTGAAGTTGTCTCGTCATCTATTACTTCTACTACTATGGCTAACGCTTTAGCAATAAAGTAAAGTAATTACATGACGTTTAAGTTGACACGCATGTCATAAATAAATAAACACAACTCCTATGGCTCCTGCCGGTTGTCATACTCATCGACATGCAAGTCGTGATACCTATTACAAGAACATGATCAATCTCATACATCACATATATCATTCATCACATCCTTTTGGCCATATCACATCACATAGCATACCCTGCAAAAACAAGTTAGACGTCCTCTAATTGTTGTTTGCATGTTTTACGTGGCTGCTATGGGTTTCTAGCAAGAACATTTCTTACCTACGCAAAACCACAACGTGATATGCCAATTGCTATTTACCCTTCATAAGGACCCTTTTCATCGAATCCGACCCGACTAAAGCGGGAGAGACAGACACCCGCCAGCCACCTTATGCAACTAGTGCATGTTTGTCGGTGGAGCCGGTCTCACGTAAGCATAGTGTAAGGTTGGTCCGGGCCGCTTCATCCCACAATACCGTCGAATCAAGATAAGACTAGTAACGGCAAGCATATTGAACAAAATCAACGCCCACAACTTCTTTGTGTTCTACTCGTGCATAGAATCTATGCATAGACCTAGCTCATGATGCCACTGTTGGGGAACGTAGCACAAATTCAAAATTCTTCACTGAGCGATTCAAGTTTGACTCCACACCTCCTCGAAGGGCAGTGCTACGACGAACTCCATCCCTTGAAGACTCTGAGTTCTCTTCCTCTGCTGCAACTTCGACTCTGCAACTTCGACTTGAATGCCAGAGTGATCGAGGATGAAGACGATGCTACTTCACCGCCACCTCCTTCAGCACACTTCGACTCTGCTCCAAGCTCTTCTGCACCGCCAAACACCACCAACGACCCTGCTGCTTCACCTACTCCTCATGGGAACGGGTAGATGCTCTATTGTTGGGGAACGTAGCACAAATTCAAAATTTTCCTACGTGTCACCAAGATCTATCTATGGAGTCATCTAGCAACGAGGGAGGAGTGGATCTACATACCCTTGTACATCGCGCGCGGAAGCGTTCAAGAGAACGGGTTGATGGAGTCGTACTCGTCGTGATCCAAATCACCGATGATCCTAGCGCCGAACGGACGGCGCCTCCGTGTTCAACACACATACGGAGCAGCAACATCTCCTCTTTCTTGATCCAGCAAGGGGGGAGGAGAGGTTGATGGAGATCCAGCAGCACGATGGCGTGGTGGTGGAAGTAGCGGGATTCCAACAGGGCTTCGCCAAGCGCTGCGGGAGGAGGAAGGTGTGTCATGGGAGGGAGAGGGAGGCGCCAGGGCTTAGGTATGGTTTCCCTCCCTTCCCCCCACTATATATAGGGCCAAGGGAGAGGGGGAGGGCGCAGCATTGCCCCTTCCTCCAAGGAAGGGTGCGGCCAAGGGGGGGAGGAGTCCATCCTCCCCAAGGCACCTCGGAGGTGCCTTCCCCCTTTAGGACTCTCCCCTCCTCTTGTCCCTTTGGCGCATGGGCCTCTAGGGGCTGGTGCCCTTGGCCCATGTAGGCCAAGGCGCACCCCCTACAGCCCATGTGGCCCCCGGGTCAGGTGGCCCCACCCGGTGGACCCCCGGGACCCTTCCGGTGGTCCCGGTACAATACCGGTGACCCCGAAACTTGTCCCGATAGCCGAAATAGCACTTCCTATATATAATTCTTTACCTCCGGACCATTCCGGAACTCCTCGTGACGTCCAGGATCTCATCCGGGACTCCGAACAACTTTCGGGTTACCGCATACTAATATCTCTATAACCCTAGCGTCACCGAACCTTAAGTGTGTAGACCCTACGGGTTCGGGAGACATGCAGACATGACCGAGATGACTCTCCGGTCAATAACCAACAGCGGGATCTGGATACCCATGTTGGCTCCCACATGTTCCATGATGATCTCATCGGATGAACCACGATTTCAAGGACTTAATCAATCCCGTATACAATTCCCTTTGTCTAGCGGTACGATACTTGCCCGAGATTCGATCGTCGGTATCCCGATACCTTGTTCAATCTCGTTACCGGCAAGTCTCTTTACTCGTTCCGTAACACATCATCCCGTGATCAACTCCTTGATCACATTGTGCACATTATGATGATGTCCTACCGAGTGGGCCCAGAGATACCTCTCCGTTTACACGGAGTGACAAATCCCAGTCTCGATTCGTGCCAACCCAACAGACACTTTCAGAGATACCTGTAATGTACTTTTATAGCCACCCAGTTACGTTGTGACGTTTGGCACACCCAAAGCACTCCTACGGTATCCGGGAGTTGCACAATCTCATGGTCTAAGGAAATGATACTTGACATTAGAAAAGCTTTAGCATACGAACTACACGATCTTGTGCTATGCTTAGGATTGGGTATTGTCCATCACATCATTCTCCTAATGATGTGATCCCGTTATCAACGACATCCAATGTCCATGGTCAGGAAACCGTAACCATCTGTTGATCAACGAGCTAGTCAACTAGAGGCTTACTAGGGACATGATGTTGTCTATGTATCCACACATGTATCTGAGTTTCCTATCAATACAATTCTAGCATGGATAATAAACGATTATCATGAACAAGGAAATATAATAATAATCAATTTATTATTGCCTCTAGGGCATATTTCCAACATCTATGTCTTCAAACCTTTTTGGTCCTTACTGACAAAAGGGGGAGAAGCATATGAGGTTGATAGTCTTCAAGCGGGTCCATATAGGCGGGTGCTTTATATTTTGCTTCGTGCGTACAACTCTCGTTTTGCTACATTTGGTTCTTTGAGTTGTAACACTTAAACTCGATGGTCGTCTGCTACTTATCTGCCACCTTGTGTTGCGATGATAAATTCCGCATGTGCGACGATAAATTCCGCACTTAGATCATTCTGCAGACGTCCATTTTCCATTATGCATGTCATTATCTTCATATACTTTCACATGCATAGTGGATTGTCATCATAAGTTGAAGTGGATCTCCACAAGTACAACCTGCCATGTGCATTTGCATTCCAAAAGCAAATTACTTATATGCACATCTTTAGGGGGAGCCCTTGCAACTTATGAAGACAATTCCTTATCCTTTACAATTTCACAGATTATATTCCCCGTTGAAAACTTCAACTAGTTTGTCATCAATCACCAAAAAGGGGGAGATTGTAAGTGCATCTAGTGCCACCCCTAGTTGGTTTTGGAGTATTGACGACAAACCTAGTTGAGGGACTAATGTGTTTGTGAGAATTGCAGGATAACACAGGTAGAAGTCCCTCATTGATTTGGTTTTCCTACCAGAGATGACCCCTAAAAATGTATGAAGACATTGAAGTCAAAGGTGGTATATGAAGATATTCACATTGAAGACTATGACAAGAGAAGACACCACATGAAGCTTATGGAGCTCGAATACTTAGATCTTTCGTAGTTCTCTTTCTTCTGTGTTGAGTCATAGGAACCACCGTACTGTTAAGTGGGGTCCAAGAGAACCAGTCAGAATGACTGAAGTGATGCTTGAACAAAACCTATGTCTTCGAGTGAAGACTTTGAGAGCGAATCTTGTCCAGAGTCGGGCAAGTCAGCTTTGCTTGAAGCCCAAGTAAAGTTGCCGTGTGAGTTTGAAATCTGACCGTTGGAACACGTGTCAGTTCCTTAGTGACCCAGGGTCATTTCGGACAAATCAGGTTGGGTTGCCAAGTGGCTATAAATAGCCCACCCCCTACAACCATAAACGGTTGGCTCCTCAGATTCAGAGTACGGCTTTTGTCGTTTGAGAGCAACCCACCTCGAAGCCTTTGAGAGAGAATTCCTTGCGAGGATAAAGCCCTAACCACCCAGAGCCTAAGAGAATTAGGCATCACTTAAGTCTTCTTGTCTGTGTGATCTGAAGACTTATTACACTTGAGGACTGTGCATCCTCCAGCCGGTTAGGCGTCGCGTTCTGAGCATCCAAGAGACATTGTGGATTGCCGGTGAATGAAGTCTGTGAAGGTTTGGGAGTCTACCTTGAAGACTTACCAGAGTGATTGGGCGAGGTCTGTGTGACCTTAGCTCAAGGGGAATATGGTGAGGACTGGGTGTCCTGAGCTGCGTGTTCAGGACTGGGTGTCCGGGACTGTGTGTCCTAAGGTTTAAATACCTAGCCGCCCTAACCAGACGTACAGTTGTCACAACAACTGGAACTGGTCCAACAAATCATTGTCTTCAGCGAGTCACTGGTTTCATCTTCCCTTCCCTTTACTTACTGTTACTCCTTGTGAAGTCATTGTATGTTCGCACTATCTTTTGTCTTCACTAAGTGACTGCGTGTTCTGTGTGGCTTCACAATATCTTCCTACCTGATCCTTACTACATTGCTGCTATTAGTCATTGTGCTTTCACTCTATTGAATACTTGACTATGGCTTGCCTAGTGTAGTCTACCTTCCGCTGCAGGGTAATAGGTTTATTTCTATCGTTTGTCTGTATAACTTCCACGTTTTGAATACTTTCATAAAAATCGCCTATTCACCCCCCCTCTAGTCGATATAACGCACTTTCAATAGTGAGTAGTGCGTGTGTTTACCTTGGCACCGCGTGCCATGAAGCAGTAGGTAGGAGCGGAGTAGTCCTTGTCATTTGCATCGGTGTCGGTGATGAAGTCATTGACTTCAGTGTTGAAGATGGACTTGGCAGCGTATGCTGTAGCCAGACTCGCAACGCCAGAATCGGACTCCTCCTCAGACTCCACCTCTGCCTCCTCAGAAGCGGACTCCTCCTACGAATCCATTTCTTTGCCAACAAACACACGAGCCTTGCCAAATGAGCTCTTCTTGTGTGATGAAGACTTTGAGGAAGACTTGGAAGAAGACTTTGAGTATTTGTTCTTCTTCTTGTCGTCGGAGTCATACTCCTTGCTCTTCTTCTTCTTCTTGTTCTCATTGTCCCACTGCGGACACTCAGAGATGTAGTGGCCAGGTTTCTTGCACTTGTGGCATGTTCTCTTCTTGTAGTCATGGGCAGAAGCTTCATCATTCCTTGAGCTTGATCTTGAAGACTTTCTGAAGCCTTTCTTCTTGGTGAATTTTTGGAACTTCTTCACAAGCATAGCAAGCTCTTTTCCAATGTCTTCAGGATTATCAGAACTGCTATTAGATTCTTCTTCAGATGAGGAGACAGCTTTTGCCTTCAAGGCACGAGTTCGCCCATAGTTTGGACCGTAGATGTCTCTTTTCTCAGAAAGCTGAAACTTGTGTGTGTTGAGCCTCTCAAGTATGTCAGACGGATCGAGTGTTTTGAAGTCAAGACGTTCTTGAATCATCAGGGCTAGGATGTCAAACGAGCTATCAAGTGATCTCAGGAGTGTCTTGACGACTTCATGCTTGGTGATCTCAGTGGCGCCGAGGGCTTGAAGCTCATTTGTGATGTCAGTGAGTCGATCAAACGTGAGCTGGACATTCTCATTGTCATTTCTCTTGAAGCGGTTGAAGAGGTTGCGAAGGACACTGATTCTCTGATCTCTCTAGGTTGAGACGCCTTCGTTTACCTTGGAGAGCCAGTCCCAGACTAGCTTAGATGTTTCCAAAGCACTCACACGGCCATACTGTCCTTTGGTCAGATGACCACAGATGATGTTCTTGGCAGTGGAGTCCAGTTGAACGAACTTCTTGACATCAGCAGCGGTGACACCTTCACCAGCCTTGGGAACGCCATTCTTGACGACATACCATAGGCCGACATCAATGGCTTCAAGATCCATGCGCATCTTATTCTTCCAGTAGGGATATTCAGTTCCATCGAAGACTGGGCACGCAGCGGAGACTTTGATTATCCCTGCAGTCGACATAGCTAAAACTCCAGGTGGTTAAACCGAATCACACAGAACAAGGGAGTACCTTGCTCTGATACCAATTGAAAGTGCTAGTGATCAACTAGCGGGGGGTGAATAGGCGACTTTTATGAAAGTCTTCAAAACATGGAAGTTCCGAAGACAAACGATAGAAATAAACCTATTACCATGCAGCGGAAGGTAGACTACACTAAGCAAGCCATAGTCAAGTATTCAATGAAGTGAAAGCACAATGACTAATAGCAGCTAGGCAGTATAGATCAGGTAGGAAGATAGTATGAAGACAATCAGAACAAGCAGTCACTCGGTGAAGACAAAAGATAATGCAATCATACAATGACTTCACCAGGGCCAACAGTAAGTAAAGGAAAGGGAAGGATGAAACCAGTGACTCGTTGATGACAATGATTTGTTGGACCAGTTCCAGTTGCTGTGACAACTGTACGTCTGGTTAGGAGGCTGAGATTCAACTCAGAAGACCGCGTCTTCACCTTATTCCCCTTGAGCTAAGGACACCCAATCCTCGCCCAATCACTCTGGTAAGTCTTCAAGGTAGTCTTCCAAACCTTCACAGACTTCGTTCACCGGCGATCCACAATGACTCTTGGATGCTCAGAACGCGATGCCTAACTGGCTGGAGGATTCACAGTCCTCAAGTGTAATAAGTCTTCAGATCACACAAACAGGAAGACTTAAGTGATGCCTAACACTCTTTGGCTCTGGGTGTTTAGGGCTTTATGCTTGCAAGGAATTCTCTCTCAAAAGCTTAGAGGTGGGTTGCTCTCAAACGACAAAAGCCGTACACTAACTCTGAGCAACCAACCATTTATGGTTGTAGGGGGTGGGCTATTTATAGCCACTAGGCAACCCGACCTGATTTGTCCGAAATGACCCTTGGTCACTAAGGAACTGACACGTGTTCCAACGGTGAGATTTCAAACACACACGACAACTTTACTTGGGCTACAAGCAAAGCTGACTTATCCAGCTCTGGATAAGTTTTGCTCTCATTATCTTCACTCGAAGACATAGGATTTTGGTTAAGCATCACTTCAGTCATTCTGACTGGTTCTCTTGGACCCCACTTAATAGTATGGTGGTTCCTATGACTCAACAAAGAAGAAAAAGAACGACGAAACATCTAAGTCTTCGCGCTCCACAGTCTTCACACAATGTCTTCTCTTGTCATAGTCTTCAATGTGAATGTCTTCACATACCACCTTTGACTTCAATGTCTTCATACATTTTTAGGGGTCATCTCTGGTAGGAAAACCGAATCATTGAGGGACTACTACCTGTGTTATCCTGCAATCCTCACAAACACATTAGTCCCTCAACCAGGTTTGTCGTCAATACTCCAAAACCAACTACGGGTGGCACTAGATGCACTTACAGGGCCCATTCATTCTTTGGCTCATTTGCAGCATTTGGTTACTTACGACCCGTTACTGTCATTTTCTGCTTGTGGGCCAAATTCGGCCCGTCGTTACAGTTGGCCCGTTTGTGGACCGTTAGTCTGTTGGGCCGTTTTCATAGCATCACCAAATACGGCCAATTAACGGCCCTTTATGTTCAGCCCATAAAACATACGATTTCCATTAAAGGCCCGTCTACGGCCCATTAAAGGCACGTACAAGACCCATAAATGAGTCGGTGGCCCATGGATCCTACGAGACGTAGAAGGCCCATGGATCCTACAAGACGTAGAAGACCCATGGATCCGACGGCCCATGAAGGGCCATGGTCGGGCGAGTTGGCCCCCGTTTGAATGATTTAGCATATGCAAAGAATTATCCTACTCAATACTATCACCTCTAAAAAGCATACACTATACAACAAAGAGATCAAGGCATAGAAAGGTAGAATAATCCTACACTATACAATAAAGAAATTACAGCCGATTATACCCACTGGGCATTATGGTTCGGCACAGGTGATAATAAAGCATACAGAAACAGCAAATTACATACACTGGGCAAATACAGGTCATACATCATGGACGCGCATCAACATAACTACATTTGAACTATAATCTCTTCAGAAAATAGGATTGGCCGGATTCAGATAGCACAAATTTCAGTCTGCAAAATCTCCAATTCCTTCATGGTTACCTCAGTGTCTTGTTTCATTTTTTTGACTCCTGTATCTAATACCTGCATGTCCAGTCTCAACTTGTCGATTATACGTTGACAATCATGTACACGTTGTCTTGCCACCTCTAGTTGATGCTCGAGAACATCAGCACATTCCAATTCCAATCCATAATCATTCGGTAACGGCCATGTCACACTGCTCACAGATCTTTGTATTGATGTCACTTCATCATGAAATGTTTCTGTAAGTACACATAACTAGGGCAAAAATATAGTTACAACAGTGAAGCGAACAATACACTATTTTGTACTACATGGCAAAACAGGACTAACAATAATGTTACACGTCACTTTCAAAAAAATGTTACACGTCATGAAGCATAAGTAGATGATATTTTAAAAATTATAAAAAAGATAGTCTGTGCAGCCTGTATACAGAAATCCCTCTTAGCTCACCAGAGGAGCATGATGTTGGGGCCCAATCGAAAACACAGACAAGTTACAAATTTAGACAGCACATTGCATATAAGTAAGCAAGCAGTTGGCCATTCTGTGCCTCAATTAATGTCTTAGGGAGCATAATGAACAGCAGAGGGTTTCATACAAACATACTACAGCAGGCAAAACTATGCAATCATTAGCGTAGTATAAACTAGATTGTGAGCCTCATGCAATAATAGTTGGTTAATAGACTTCAATGCATCAGGCACACTTCAGCAGAGTAATTAAATGGTAAGGCCTTTAATTATGTCAGCTAATAGTGATACAAGTACCGAACATCACGCATGATTATTTGGGCATCTCATTAGCTTACGACAAATAAAGCAATTGAAAATAGAAAATTAACTATGCCTGAAACAAACAAGAAATTGAATTGTTGAGTTGCATACAGTGACTTACCTTAGCAGGTTGAAGAGGCTTAGCGCAGGTCCTACTTCTCTTGCAAGGCTCCTTCCTAACATCTTGTACTTGGAAATCCTCAATCTTATCTTCATTGCACCCCCTCTGCAAGGTGACACAAACTAGTTAATCGTCTCCTTGGAAGATAAATATGCATACTTTCCAGTCTGTGAACACAAAAGGATGAGATTATAACAAAACAACACCACGTAATGAAACATGCCGCATCTCTTGCACTTGCACACAATGAAATGAGCATTTACTATGTCTGTACTATGTAAAAACTAGGCATACCTTCGAACTGGATCTCCAGGTACTCTTGGAGAGCCTACTGTAGTGTACAACCAAACCTTTATGTCACCTATGAGTTAGACAAGGCCCTACTACAGCAGCCCTTAGTGTTTAAATCGTTGACAAGCTCTGTTAGAGTGTTAGGTCAAGAACAACAACTAATCAAAGCAAACAGTCCTAGTATGGCTGGCTGATGCAAACAAGCAATTGAACAGATATGTGAGCAAATCTTACATATCAAGAAAAGAAGCAAAGAAGGAGGCTTAAAGACCATCACTTGACTGACCAGATTTAAGGGGCATTTAAACATCATGTGCAACATATGAACTAACATAAACATTGCATATTCCAGATTCTACAATGGAATGCACACGTATTAGGTTATGCCATATATGATGATGCCTAGATGTACACTATAACAGGCAGGAGTGATTCATCATTGCACGCACAATTGAATTGCAGGTTAAGGGCCAGTTCTATTCCGCCTTTTCAGAGCTTATTATCAAAATAAATCATAAAAGATGTAAAGAATTCATTTTTGAGTTATGGGATTGGGCTTAACTTATTTTGCTTTGGAGGGGGGTGTTTCGGGTAGAAGCTCACTAAAAATTAAAGGGAAGGGGAATAGTGAAATGACTCTGTTGTCTGCCTATATTACACTCAAAATGCAACTGCTCACGCCCGCGTCACACCTGACCCTCAAGTAAAAACAAACACGCAAGCGTTCATTGCCCTGCCCACTTGCATATCCTCTCCCCTTTCCCTCTACCTCAATCCCCTGCCTGCAGCGCTAGGGTTCCTCCAGCGAGCCGTCGCCACTGGTCCCATCTGGCCTGGTCCTCGATGTTGCTCTTTCCAACTAGGCTACATGGCCGGTGGGTAGGGCCAAATCTCCCCGGCTGCTCCTCCCTCTGGTGCCGCACCTCATTCTCATGGTCTCCAGCAGCTGCTCCACTGTGGTCCGTCCAACGCACTACTCCGGCGGGCGCCACACAACTACGGCTGATGCCACACTGCGGCAGAAGGCACCTTATTTCCCCTCCCCTCCTCCCAGGACGTGGCCTTGAGGTGCTGTTGAAGGATAAGCTCATCCAACAAGGTGAGGATCTCCTATGATTTTTTGCCAAATTTTTATTCCGATCCACTATACAATGAATTGCTATGAGCTGCTTCTGCCGCTGCTATATGATGCATTGCTATGAGCTGCTCCTGCTGCTGCTATATGATGAATTGCTATGAGTTGTTGCTTCTATATGATGAATTGCTATGAGCTGATGCTTCTGCTGCTATATGATGAGTTGCTATAAGCTGCTCATGCTGCTGCTATATGATGAATTGCTATGAGCTGCTCCTGTTGCTTCTATATGATGAATTGCTATGAGCTGCTCCTGTTGCTTCTATATGATGAATTGCTACGAGCTGCTGCTGGTATATGATGAATTGCACACTGCTGCTGCTGTATGATGAGTTGGTACACTACAAAAAAATACACTTTCGTGACGATACGTGTTTGTCACAGCAGGTCGCATTTTTTGGCATGCATGTACATCCATGACAAATTTATGACATAATCAAGATAGTCATACATGTGCTGTCGTAGAAGTGTTCCATGACATTACCAAAATTATCATCATGGAAGTGTCCACTTCCATCATGATAAATCGTGCGTCACAGAAGTGCTTTCGTCAAGGGTGACTGACACGTGGCATCCACCGCCGTTAAGCTATCGGGTCGGGTTTTGGATCGGATAACCCGTTAACAGCCCCGACCAATGGGGATTTTCCATGTGTAAAATCATCATTGGCTAGAGGAAACACGTGTCAGCTCATCGTTGGGACAGATGTCCTCCACTCACTGGACAGAAGGCGCCTATGATACGTCGACACGTGGCACAGCCCAACAGTGGCCCATTCTTGTGAAAAGGCCGGCCTGTTTGACTTGGTTAAAAGCTGGCGGGCCAGCCCATGGAAAGCCTGTTAACGACCTGTTCGCATATAGCCCATTTATAGCCCGCTAACCCGAGACCCGTTACGCCCTATCCGAATTAGGCCCAGTAGCGTCATCTTGGCCATCCAATATGATTCCAGCCCGTTTTCACTTCTGGCCCATGTATAGCCCATGACGTCTTTCGGCCCATATGAGGCCCTTTGTAACTCTTGCCCCATTAGCGGCCCGTGCTGAAACTGGCCTGTAATGAACAGTGTATTACTTTACACCCATTAACGGCCCGTGGTGAAACTGGCCCGTAATGAACAGTGTATCACTTTATACCCATTAATGGCCCGTTATTCCATTGGGCCGTTTCCAGCCCAAGTTAACTTTCGGCCTTCTGAGGGCCTGAAAGTGCTATGATCGACTAGAGGGGGTGAATAGGTGATTTTTATGAAAGTCTTCAAAACATGGAAGTTTCGAAGACAAACGATAGAAATAAACCTATTACCATGCAGCGGAAGGTAGACTACACTAAGCAAGCCATAGTCAAGTATTCAATGACGTGAAAGCACAATGACTAATAGCAGCTAGGCAGTATAGATCAGGTAGGAAGAGTGTGAAGCCAATCAGAACAAGCAGTCACTCAGTGAAGACAAAAGATAATGCAATCATACAATGACTTCACCAGGGCCAACAGTGAGTAAAGGAAAGGGAAGGATGAAACCAGTGACTCGTTGATGACAATGATTTGTTGGACCAGTTCCAGTTGCTGTGACAACTGTACGTCTGGTTAGGGAGGCTGAGATTCAACTCAGAAGACCACGTCTTCACCTTATTCCCCTTGAGCTAAGGACACCCAGTCCTCGCCCAATCACTCTGGTAAGTCTTCAAGGTAGACTTCCAAACCTTCACAGACTTCGTTCACCGGCGATCCACAATGACTCTTGGATGCTCATAACGCGACGCCTAACCGGCTAGATGATTCACAGTCGTCAAGTGTAATAGGTCTTCAGATCACACAGATAGGAAGACTTAAGTGATGCCTAACACTCTTTGGCTCTGGGTGTTTAGGGCTTTATCCTTGCAAGGAACTCTCTCTCAAAAGCTTCGAGGTGGGTTGCTCTCAAACGACAAAAGTCATACACTAACTCTGAGTAGCCAACCATTTATGGTTGTAGGGGGTGGGCTATTTATAGCCACTAGGCAACCCGACCTGATTTTTCCGAAATGACCCTTGGTCACTAAGGAACTGACACGTGTTCCAACGGTCAGATTTCAAACACACACGGCAACTTTACTTGGGCTACAAGCAAAGCTGACTTATCCAACTCTGGATAAGTTTTGCTCTCACTGTCTTCACTCGAAGACATAGGATTTTTGTTAAGCATCACTTCAGTCATTCTGACTGGTTCTCTTGGACCCCACTTAACAGTACGGTGGTTCCTATGACTCAACAAAGAAGAAAAAGAACGACGAAACATCTAAGTCTTTACGCTCCATAGTCTTCACACAATGTCTTCTCTTGTCATAGTCTTCAATGTGAATGTCTTCACATACCACCTTTGACTTCAATGTCTTCATACATTTTTAGGGGTCATCTCTGGTAGGAAAACCGAATCATTGAGGGACTAATACCTGTGTTATCCTGCAATCCTCACAAACACATTAGTCCCTCAACCAGGTTTGTCGTCAGTACTCCAAAACCAACTAGGGGTGGCTCTAGATGCACTTACAGGGCCCATTTATTCTTGGGCTCATTTGCAGCATTCGGTTACTTACGACCCGTTACTGTCATTTTCTTCTTGTGGGCCAAATTCAGCCCGTCGTTACAGTCGGCCCGTTTGTGGACCGTTAGTCTATTGGGCCATTTTCATAGCATCACCAAATACGGCCAATTAACGGCCCATTATAGTCAGCCCATAAAATGTACGATTTCCATTAAAGGCCCGTCTACGGCCCATTAAAGGCACGTACAAGACCCATAAATGAGTCGGCGGCCCATGGATCCTACGAGACGTAGAAGGCCCATGGATCCTACTAGATGTAGAAGGCCCATGGATCCGACGGCCCGTGAAGGGCCATGGTCGGGCGAGTTGGCCCCCGTTTGAACGATATAGCATATGCAAAGAATTATCCTACTCAATACTATCACCTCTAAAAAGCATACACTATACAACAAAGAGATCAAGGCATAGAAAGGTAGAATAATCCTACACTATACAATAAAGAAATTACAGCCGATTATACCCACTGGGCATTATGGTTCAGCACAGGTGATAATAAAGCATACAGAAATAGCAAATTACATACACTGGGCAAATACAGGTCATACATCATGGACGCGCATCAACTTAACTCCATTTGAACTATAATCTCTTCAGAAAATAGGATTGGCCGGATTCAGATAGCACAAATTTCAGTCTGCAAAATCTCCAATTCCTTCATGGTTAACTCAGTGTCTTGTTTCATTTTTTGACTCATGTATCTAATACCTACATGTCCAGTCTCAACTTGTTGATTATACATTGACAATCATGTACACGTTGTCTTGCCACCTCTAGTTGATGCTCGAGAACATCAGCACATTCCAATTCCAATCCATAATCATTCGGTAACGGCCATGTCGCACTGCTCGCAGATCTTTGTGTTGATGTCACTTCATCCTGAAATGTTTCTGTAAGTACACATAACTAGGGAAAAAATATAGTTACAACAGTGAAGCGAACAATACACTATTGTGTACTACATGGCAAAACAGGACTAACAATAATGTTACACGTCACTTTCAAAAAAATGTTACACGTCATGAAGCATAAGTAGGTGATATTTTAAAAATTATAAAAAAGATAGTATGTGCAGCCTGCATACAGAAATCCCTCTTAGCTCACCAGAGGAGCATGATGTTGGGGCCCAATCGAAAACACAGACAAGTTACAAATTTAGACAACACGTTGCGTATAAGTAAGCAAGCAGTTGGCCATTCTATGCCTCAATTAAAGTCTTAGGGAGCATAATGAACAGCAGAGGGTTTCATACAACCATACTACAGCCGGAAAAACTATGCAATCATTAGCGTAGTATAAACTAGATTGTGAGCCTCATGCAATAATAGTTGGTTAATAGACTTCAAAGCATCAGGCACACTTCAGCAGAGTAATTAAATGGTAAGGCCTTTAATTATGTTAGCTAATAGTGATACAAGTACCGGACGTCACGCATGATTATTTGGGCATCTCATTAACTTAGGACAAATAAAGCAATTGAAAAGAGAAAATTAACTATGCCTGAAACAAACTAGGAATTGAACTATTGAGTTGCATACAGTGACTTACCTTAGCAGGTCGAAGAGGCTCAGCGCAGCTCCTACTTCTCTTGCAAGGCTCCTTCCTAACATCTTGTACTTGGAAATCCTCAATCTTATCTTCATTGCACCCCCTCTGCAAGGTGACACAAACTAGTTAATCGTCTCCTTGGAAGATAAATATGCATACTTTCCAGGCTGCGAACACAAAAGGATGAGATTATAACAAAACAACACCACGTAATGAAACATGCCGGATCTCTTGCACCTGCACACAATGAAATGAGCATTTACTATGTCTGCACTATGTAAAAACTAGGCATACCTTCGAACTGGATCTCCAGGTACTCTTGGAGAGCCTACTGTAGTGTACAGCCAAACCTTTATGTCACCTATGAGTTAGACAAGGCCCCACTACAGCAGCCCTTAGTGTTTAAATCGTTGACAATCTCTGTTAGAGTGTTAGGTCAAGAACAACAAGCAATCAAAGCAAACAGTCCTAATATGGCTGGCTGATGCAAACAAGCAATTGAAAAGATGTGTGAGCAAATCTTATATATCAAGGAAAGAAGCAAAGAAGGAAGCTTAAAGACCATCACTTGACTGACCAGATTTAAGGGGCATTTAAACATCATGTGCAACGTATGAACTAACATAAACATTGCATATTCCAGATTCTACAATGGAATGCACATGTATTAGGTTATGCCATGTATGATGATGCCTAAATGTACAGATAGCAGGCAGGAGTGATTCATCATTGCACGCACAATTGAATTGCAGGTTAAGAGCCAGTTCGATTCCACCTTTTCAGGGCATATTGTCCAAATAAGCCATAAAAGATGTAAAGAAGTCATTTTTGAGTTATGGGCTTGGGCTTAACTAATTTCGCTTTGGAGGGGGGTGTTTCGGGTAGAACCTTACTAAAAATTGAAGGGAAGGGGAATAGTGAAATGACTCTGTTGTCTTCCTATATTACACTCAAAATGCAAGTACCGACGCCCGTGTCACACCTGACCCTCAAGTAAAAACAAACACGCAAGCATTCATTGCCCTGCCCGCTTGCATCTCCCCTCCCCTTTCCCTCTACCTCGATCCCCTGCCTGCAGCACCAGGGTTCCTCCAGCGAGCCGTCGCCACTGGTCCCATCTGTCTTGGTCCTCGACGATGCTATGTCCAGCTAGGCTACATGGCCGCGGGTAGGGGCAAATCTCCCTGGCTGCTCCTCCCTCTAGCGCCGCCCCTCATTCTCATGGTCTCCAGCAACTGCTCCACTGTGGTTCGTCCAACGCACTACTCCGGCGGGCGCTGCACAACTACGGCTGATGCCACACTGCGGCAGAAGGCACCTTATTCCCCCCCCCTCCACACCGCTGCACAACTACGCCATGGCCTTGAGGTGCTGTTGAAGGATGAGCTCATCCAACAAGGTGAGGATCTCCTCTGATTTTTTGCCAAATTTTCATTCTGATCCACTATACGATGAATTGCTATGAGCTGCTTCTGCTGCTGCTATATGATGCATTGCTATGAGCTGCTCATGCTGCTGCTATATCATGAATTGCTATGAGCTGCTGCTGTTGTATGATGAGTTGCTATGAGCTGCTTCTGCTATATGATGAATTGCTATGAGCTGCTGCTGCTATATGATGAGTTGCTACAAGCTGCTGCTGCTGCTGCTATATGATGAATTGCTATGAGCTGCTCCTGCTGCTGCTATATGATGAATTGCTATGAGCTGCTCCTGCTGCTGCTATATGACGAATTGCTATGAGCTGCTGCTGGTATAAGATGAATTGCAGACTGCTGCTGCTGTATGATGAGTTGCTATGAGCTGCTGCTGCTGCTATATGATGCTTTTAGGTGGTGTTGCTATACGATAATAACCAGCCACTTGGACCGTCAAAATTCAATAAATAATTGTTCTTCATTTAAATGTGGGTCATCCGTTCTTCATTTAAATTAGGCAATGGGATCTCTATGGAAAACATTGACCAAAGTAGATTGTGCCAAGTAGATGGTATCTTTGTATTTGCATTTTGAGCAAATAGTGATGGTCTGTTTTCCTATCATATTAATTACTGTTCAATTTGTGATGTTTGCAAGTCATATTAATTTCCATACGGGCGGCAAAATGAAAAAAAATGCAATCTAGACATTCCACTGATCATACCAAAGATAAGCTGAAAACGCAATGAAAATAACTGGTTGGCTTATTACATGGAGCTTATATTCATGGGTGCTTATTTTCTTAGGATAACTCGTAATAACTGTCCCTAAGAAACTTGGCTAATAGAACTGGCATACAAATAACATGTCACGATGATTGCAATGGAGGAGTGACGTACCATAGCACACTGTATAGGCTCACCGCTGCCTCTCCTTTTTTTGCGATGTTCCATGAAATTGCCACATACATCTTGTACTTTTTCATTGTGTAACCCTATCTGCAAGTTGACACGGCTAATTTCAGACATCTCTACATGATACTACATTGCATATCCCTTGCGCATATTTAAACCACCAATTAACGATTGTGTGCGTACCATAAACTAGCCATGACTCTGTATGCTGGACTAGCAGACACTCTAAGGGAGCCTAATGTAGTGCACTGGAATTCCTACATGCCACCTACGATTTTGTGTAATGTACTGCCCCTATTCCTAAATATATGTCTTTGTAGAGATTCTAGTATGGACCACATACAGATGTATATAGATGCATTTTCGAGTGTAGATTCACTCATTTTGCTTTGTATGTAGCCTATAGTGGAATCTCTAGAAAGACTTATATTTAGGAACGGAGGTACGAGGTAGTATCATGTATGACATCTACATATCTAATTTAGCAGCCAGTAGTAGAAATAATTGTCTGCACAAAGGGATTACTGGTCGAAAATCCTAGCAAAGCACGCTGGCAGGCACAGAACAATACAAGAGAGAGACACGCGCTTACAAGATCATAGCAATGCCTCAATCCTGGATCTTGGTTGGCCAAGCTGTTAGATCTAGAAGAAACATCGTCCTTGTAGTTTTTGCTAGCTGCATAGCAGGTAACAACGACCGGTTAGTATATTTGAAGTACATCGGGCAGGTGATGCTGGACGGGTTTAAAGGTGACAAGTACCTAGGCCGTGGCGGGTGCTTGGCATCTCTCCAGACGGTGGGAATCAGGTTAGAAACGTCGAGGGTGATGATGTTGCGCTGGCTGTCGGGGTCCGTTAAGGAGATCTAGAACCGTCAAGTAGGGTGTTTGTGGAGCGGCTCCGGTAGGGTGGACTACGGTGTGGGCGAAGCGGATCTGTGGCCATGGATGAGGGCGTAGGTGAAGCTGCTCCGGTGGTTGGGTTAAGGATGGTGTCGACGACGTGGATCTGCGACCGTGGACGGGGCGTCAGAAGCTGCTCCAGTGGTTGGGTCAAGGATGGTGTCGACGATGCGGATCTGCGGCCGTGGAAGGGGCGTCAAAAGCTGCTCCGGTTGTTGGGTTAAGGGTGGTGTCGACGATGCGGATCTGCGACCATGGACGGGGCGTCAGAAGCTGCTCCGGTAGGTTGGATGAGGGTGCGAGGAAGCGGATCTGAGGCCATGGACTTGTGAGTTGGCAAAGCGGCCCCGGTAGGGTTGAGAATGGTATAGGCGAAGCTACTCCGGTAGGGTTGACTATGGTGTCGGCGAAGCGGCTCCGGTAGGGTTGAGGAAGGTGTCGGCAAAGAGGATCAGAGGTCGTCGACGGGGGTGTCGGTGGGGCGGCTCCGGGGGTGTGGACGAAGCGTCTCCGGTGGGGAGTACGAATGAGCTGCTGTAGATGCACGGCGGTTGACGAGAGTACCGGCAAAGCAGATCCGGCGCCGTGGACAAGGCCGGCACTGAATGGGCTGTGGTACAGTGGTGGATGAGCAGTCTACTTGTTTCTAGGGGAGGTGGGAGGGGTAAATGAGGCCGCAGAAGTAGATCCGGTGAGCTGGACGCCGCTGGCAGTGAACGGGCTATGGTACGCCGGTGGATGAGTAGTCTAGGGTTTCGAGAGGGGAGGGGAGAAAGGGCGATGAAGTACGGATGGCATGATGTAAGATGCTCTGGTGCTGTGGAATTAGTCGTTTTTGCGGGAGGGGAAGCGGAAATGGGGGTGCCGTGTAGTGGGGGAACCGGAAGTTACCAAAGCAGCCCCGACCTATCATGTAGATGAGGGCGGTATTGTAACTGTTGGTCTCCGTGCACCAAGGACAAAAGGGGGATTTCGCATGCTAAAGACTAAGGTGGCGGAAATTTTAGAAGGAGGCGGGAGATTTTGCCCGCCCGCGGGATCGTTTGTATCCAGTTTCAACTAATTTTGGACCGTGCTAGCGGGAAGGTCATGCTAGACTGTGTACACGGGGCATGCGTCAGCAGTTAATAACTGGTGTGAAGTCCACTCCAGAAAAAAGACAATAACTCGGGATGATGCGCTGATAACTTGGACGTTCACACGGGCGCGGCCAATCATACGGGTGTAGTGGCGCGTTCACAAAAAAGGGATCAAACGCTCAGCCTATGTATTTCTCGTGTAAATAGATAATTTAGTGCCATTGGTTATTTACTTTAAACATAATGTATTGACGTGTTAGTGTAGAGGCGCACAAAAAGAAATGGATATTGTAGTCAGCTACTTAAAAGTGTTACCTCATATGATTACATAGCCTCCATTTCATAAATTGCGTACCCGTTGAATTCATATATGAATATTACATATATTACTTCAAAATAGAAACTTAAATCATCCGAGACTAATGAATTTGAATGCAAGAGTAACAATGGTGCATGTACATGATAGCTACATTGGTTTTTTGAAGAAACATCACTGTAACTTTGGCATGCACAACTGAAAAGGTTTATTTAAATAGAAAAAATGTGATATGTGAGTGTCCAATCTTTATAGCGTTGAATCGATATTGTACCTTTGGCCACGATACGAAGTAGATATTGGCTTATGTTCAAGCAATGCACGTCCACGATCGCTAGATAGTGATACATGAATGAATTGTGCAATCTCTCTCACACGCATACATATCTCATTTCCCTGTGGGCATCAGAATCACACACGCGCACTTCGTGTATTTCTCTCCCTCCGTCAGGGTTAAATTTGTCTTTCTACCCCGTCCTACAAGTCTTTCACACAGAAACACACACGCTCTCTATGTCTAACACGCCCACCCCTTTAATTCCGCCCACCCACAGCCACTAATGTCTCAAAGTATAATAATGTCTCTCACACATATGCTATCTACCTATCCCTTAAGATAGCTAGATATGTGTCACACAAACTCCTTCTCCCTACTAGCAAGATGCCCATGCGTTGCACGGAACATCAAGATGCATTTGTATGAGAAGTTTATCTTGTGGGAGAAAAGGATGAACGAGGGAATGCCTTATTTGCAAATGCGGAGAGGGGTGTGGGTATCTTTTTGCAAAATTGCCATAGTTTCCTTCCTGTCCGTCGGATATAAATCGGATGGCCTATATTGCAGGATGGCAGGAACACCATCATCACCAACTCTGTTGTTTTATAAGAGTAGAGATATGTGAGTGTCACTGCCCCCCCCCCCCACACTCACACCCACACTTCCCAACACCGAAGGAGTAGGGTGACACCTCGATCTTGATACTAATCTATCGACTGGCTTCTCTATCAAACATACACACACACACTACCCGACACTGAAGGAGTAGGGTGGCACATTGATCTTGATAATAATCTATCTACTCCTCTTTCAAACACACACACACTCGCTAGTTATGCCTCTGTGCCTACC
>NC_041388.1:245053328-245098827 GCF_002162155.2 Triticum dicoccoides
AGAAGGGTGACAACTCGATCTGATCATAATCTGTCAATTGGTTTCTCTCTCAACATTGTGTCTCGGTGCCTCGCTCGGTAGCCCCCTCGATATGTAGACTTCTCGCGCGCGCACAACTATAGGGACGATGACGCTGAACCCAGTGTGCCTTGTTTTTACCGGCCTCATGTGATAGTTTTCACCCTATTTTCTGTTAATTAACAAGGCAACCTTTTCTTTGTTACTACTAGTGAATCTGAAATCATTCGGGGCAGACATAAAATATATCACATCAACCCAATTATCGTAGCAACTATTCTAAAAGAAATTAGCTAACTGCCCGTGCATTGCACGGAACATTAAGATGCATTTGTATGAGTAGTTTATCTTGTGAGAGAAAAGGTTGAATGAGGGAAGGCCTTATTTGCGAATGTGGAGAGGCATGTGGGTATATTTTTGCAAAATTGCCATAGTTTCTTTCCTATCCGTTAGATATAAATCCGACGGCCTATATTGTAGGATGGCACGCACACCGTCATCACCAACTCTGTTTTCTACTCCCTCCGTCCAAAAATACTTGTCATCAAAATGGATAAAAAGAGATGTATCTAAAACTAAAATATGTCTAGATACATTTGCTTCTATCCATTTTGATGACAAGTATTTCCGGACGGAGGGAGTATTTGCCTCTTTAGAGATTTCAACAAGTGACTATGACCGGACCTTACCAACATACTCAAAAAAGTAGTCCATAATTTTGATGTTACCCTCTTTTCTTGGCGGTGCAGTGCCATCTGGATACCTCATAAATAAATCAAGGACAAATCTGACCCCTTCCTAAAAAGACATACGGAGCAAAATGAGTGAATCTACACTCTAAAATATGTCTACATACACATTCGTATGTGGTAGTCCATTTGAAATCTGAAAAATACAAATATTTAGGAACGAATGGAGTATATATAAGAGTAGACATGGAGATATATCTCCAGCATGGTCTACAACAAAAATGTGCTGGGCTGGTTAGCGCCGGATGCTCGCAACGAGATGACATGACTTCAAATTCTGTCTTTTAACATTATATTTTTATATTATATATTACTCTACTTATTTAATATATACTTCTTTCGCTACTGTACTGACAGTGGAACCCACAGTGTACTTAGAATACAAGATTAAGGATGGACTTGTTTCTTTTTAACTTTCTGTACGAAGCTGTAGCCACCCTGCAAGTCACGTGTACACTGTACATGCAATTAACTTTTATAGAGGGACAATCATACAGGCAATTAACTCAAATGGATTGGATGTCACTCTATTATTTCCAGCATAAAGAGCATCTCCAACGGCAGCCAGCAAATTTCCTCCCGCTTCCTTAAGCGGAGGACGACATCAAACGCCAGCGGCATACATTTTTACAACTCTAACCAACCAGATGAAATTCGTGCAAACACGGACTGATTTCATATAAGCATGAAGGATTTCGTATAAAAAAGCCGGATCTTCATATAAACATGATGGATTTCATTACATTTACATGAACTAAGAGGTGCCAATCCAGCTCTCTTGTATAATTAATACTCCCTCCGTCCGAAAATACTTGTCCTAGAAATGGATGTATCTAGACTTATTTTAGTTCTAAATGGCCGCCCACAGATCCCTTTGTCTTCCTCATGTCCGTCAGACACTTGCGAGGTCGACGAAGGTCCTCGGAAGAGACGAAGCAGCAAAGAAACCACCTGAATCCGCGGTCGTCGCCTCGGCGGTTGATACGTCTCCAACGTATCTATAATTTTTGATTGTTCCAAGCTATTATATTATCAACCTTAGATGTTTTATATGCATTTATATGCTATTTTATATGATTTTTGGGACTAACCTATTAACCCAGAGCCCGGTGCCAGTTTCTACTTTTTGCCTATTTTAGGGTTTCGAAGAAAAAGAAAATCAAATGGAGTCCAATTGACCTGAAACTTCACGGAACTTATTTTTGGACCAGAAGAAACCCAAAAGACTTGGAGTGCACGTAAGGGGGTCAACGAGGAAGCCACAAGGCAGGGGAGCGCGCCCACCCCCCTGGGCGCGCCCTCCACCCTCGTGGGCCCCTCGTGGCTCCCCTGACGTACTTCTTACGCCTATATATCTCCATATACTCTAAAAACATCCCAGAGCACAATAGATCGGGAGTTCCGCCGCCAGAAGCCTCCGTAGCCACCGAGAACCAATCTAGACCCGTTTCGGCACCCTGCCGGAGGGGGAATCCTTCTCCGGTGGCCATCTTCATCATCCCGGTGCTCTCCATGAGGAGGAGGGAGTAGTTCTCCCTCGGGGCTGAGGGTATGTACCAGTAGCTATGTGTTTGATCTCTCTCTCTCTCGTGTTCTTGAGGTGGCACGATCTTGATGTATCGCGAACTTTGCTATTATATTTGGATCCTATGATGTTTTCTTCCCCCCTCCACTCTCTTGTAATGGATTGAGTTTCCCCTTTGAAGTTATCTTATCGGATTGAGTCTTTAAAGATTTGAGAACAGTTGATGTATGTCTTGCCGTGCATATCCGTGGTGATAATGGGATACCACGTGATTCACTTGATGTATGTTTTGGTGATCAACTTGCGGGTTCCGCCCATGAACCTATGCATAGGGGTTGGCACACGTTTTCATCGTGATTCTCCAGTAGAAACTTTGGGGCACTCTTTGAGGTTCTATGTGTTGGTTGAATAGATGAATCTGAGATTGTGTGATGCATATCATATAATCATACCCACGGATACTTGAGGTGACATTGGAGTATCTAGGTGACATTAGGGTTTTGGTTGATTTGTGTCTTAAGGTGTTATTCTAGTACGAACTCTAGGGCTGTTTGTGACACTTATAGGAATAGCCCAACGGATTGATTGGAAAGAATAACTTTAAGGTGGTTTCGTACCCTACCATAATCTCTTAGTTTGTTCTCTGCTATTAGTGAGTTTGGAGTGACTCTTTGTTGCATGTTGAGGGATAGTTATGTGATCCAATTATATTATTATTGTTGAGGGAACTTGCACTAGCGAAAGTATGAACCCTAGGCCTTGTTTCAACGCATTGCAATACCGTTTACGCTCACTTTTATCATTAGTTACCTTGCTGATTTTATATTTTCAGATTACAAAAACCTTTATCTACTATCCATATAGCACTTGTATCACCATCTCTTCGCCGAACTAGTGCACCTATACAATTTACCATTGTATTGGGTGTGTTGGGGACATAAGAGACTCTTTGTTATTTGGTTGCAGGGTTGATTGAGAGAGACCATCTTCATCCTACACCTCCTACGGATTGATAAACCTTAGGTCATCCACTTGAGGGAAATTTGCTACTGTCCTACAAACCTCTGCACTTGGAGGCCCAACAACTTCTACAAGAAGAAGGTTGTGTAGTAGACATCAAGCTCTTTTCTGGCGCCGTTGCTGGGGAGGTTAGCGCTTGAAGGTATATCTTTAGATCTTGCAATCGAGTCTTTTAGTTTCTTGTTTTATCACTAATTTAGTTTATAAAAGAAAACTATAAAAAATGGAATTAAGTTTGTCTCATACGCTTCACCTTTTTAATATCTTTCATGAGTATGATGGAAAGGATAATTGTGCTCAAGTGCTAGAAGAAGAAATCTATAAAATGTTTGGCACTAAATATTTGAATGATGAGAATGATTGCAATGTTGTTAGTATGAATTCCTTGAATACCCATGTTACTAATGATGATTGCACTAGTTATGATGAAAATGTCTCCTATAAACATGTCAATTTTTGTGGAGTACATTGGGTTTGTAAGTACACACCAAATAGGGAAGATAGATATTGCAAGAGGCATAAGTACTTAGAAACTAAATTGTTGCAAGGAAGGCTAGATGAATGTGCTGAAAATTTAAATTATCTTGGCCATACTTGTGAGATTTGCAATGAACATGATCATTTCAGTACCCAATGCAAATTGTTTCATGATCGTATCGTGTTCAAAAATTGTGATGACTTGATTTCCCTTGCACATCATAATGAACTTAGTTTGCTCTTGGGTTATGAAGAAATGAAACGTATAACTAAGGATATTCCAAAATTTGCCCTTGATAGGGTTCTTCATTTTGATCTAGAGGAAATTTATATGTATTGTGCGATGAGTTGTATTGAAAATCCTTATATTGCCAACTACATAAAGAAAAGAAAACAAATAGAAGATGAAGAGAATAATAATGAAAGGGAAGAGACCTCCCAATATCCTCCTATTATTTCTTATGATGAATCAGCTAACGAGGAGGAGCCTCCTATTCAACGAATCTCATTAATAAGGAGCTCCAAAAAGAGGATTGAACCCACACATGATGTGGTGAAGAAGAAGAAAAGAAAAAGGAAGAGAGGTAAAAAGATATCTCTCCCAAATAATGCTGCTCCTATTACTACTGTGCCTCATGAAAATATAATTGTGGAAGATAATGATACTTCTTATGATCTTGAAAATCTTTTTGGCACTTGCTTGGAAGAATATGATAATTGCTATACTATTGGTGCTATCCATACTATTAATGATGAGAGTGATTATGCTTATGATATGAAAAGGCCCAAGTTTGGGGATGCTATATTTGATGAAGATGATGTTTTTGAGAATATATTTGCTGCAATTAATGTTTGTCCCAAGCTTGGGGATGCTACGTTTAATGAAGATGATATTTTTAGTCTCCCGAGTTTTGATATGCAAATTTATAATGATGATAGCATGCCTCCTAACTATGATGATTATTGTGATGATACTTATGCTATAAAAAGTAGTGATTATATTTATAAAACTTGTCATGATTATGGTTACCCCTTTTCTGAACATTACTCTTTTAATGTGGAAACAATTTATAGTAATCAAGTCTCTTATGATACTCCCACTATCCCGAATGAGAAGAATTTTGCTTATGTGGAGAGTAATAAAAATTATATGCTTATGCATAATGAAAATAATGCTTTAGGTGCTGGTTATATTGTTGAATTCATTCATGATGCTACTGAAAATTATTATGAGGGAGGAATATATGCTTGTAGGAATTGCAATAATATCAAGTTTCCTCTCTATGTGCTTAAAGTTTCGAAGTTATGCTTGTTTTGCCTTCCTATGCAAGTTGATTCTTGTTCCCACAAGTTATTTTCTCACAAAAACTCTATGCATAGGAAGTGGGTTAGACTTAAATGTGCTAGTCATATTCTTCATGATGCTCTCTTTATGTTTCAATTCTTATCCTTTATGTGAGCATCATTGAAATCATCATGCCTAGCTAGGGGCGTTAAACGATAGCGCTTGTTGGGAGGCAACCCAATTTTACTTTAGTTCCTTGATTTTTTTTCCTGTTTAGTAATAAATAATTCATCTAGCCTCTGTTTAGATGTGGTTTTATGCTTTTAATTAGCGTTTGTGCCAAGTAGAACCTTTGGGAAGACTTGGGGAAAGTCTTGTTGATCTTGCTGTAAAAAGCAGAAACTTTAGCGCTCACGAGAATTGCTGCCATTTTTTATTGGAGAGTGATATTTAGTTAATTCTTTTTGAAGATAATTAATAGATAATTTCCTCACGTCCAGCAATTTATTTTATAATTTTATGAGTTCCATAAGTATACGTTTGATCCATATTACTACAGACTGTTCTGTTTTTGACAGATTCTGTTTTCGATGTGTTGTTTGCTTATTTTAATGAATCTATGGCTAGTAAAATAGTTTATAAACCATAGAGAAGTTGTAATAAAGTATATATTACACCAATATGAATTTAGAATGAGTTCACAACAGTACCTAAGTGGTGATTTATTTTCTTATACTAACGGAGCTTACGAGTTTTCTGTTAAGTTTTGTGTTGTGAAGTTTTCAAGTTTTGGGTAAAGATTCGATGGACTATGGAATAAGGAGTGGCAAGAGCCTAAGCTTGGGGATTCCCAAGTCACCCCAAGGTAATATTTAAGGACAACCAAGAGCCTAAGCTTGGGGATGCCCCAGAAGGCATCCCCTCTTTCGTCTTCATTCATCGGTAACTTTACTTGGAGCAATATTTTTATTCGCCACATGATATGTGTTTTGCTTGGAGCGTCATTTTATTTTATTTAGTTTTGCTTGATGTTTTAATAAAATACCAAGATCTGAAATCCTTAAATGTTAGAGAGTCTTCATATAGTTGCATAATTATTCGACTACTCATTGAGCTTCACTTATATCTTTCGGAGTAGTTTGTTGTTGCTCTAGTGCTTCACTTATATCTTTTTAGAGCATGGTGGTGGTTTTATTTTATAGAAATAGAAGAACTCTCATGCTTAACTTATATTATTTTGAGAGTCCTAAACGGCATGGTCATTTGCTTTGGTTATGAAACTAGTCCTAATATGATGGGCATCCAAGAGGGATATAATAAAAACTTTCATATAAAGTGCATTGAATACTATGAGAAGTTTGATACTTGATGATTGTTTTGAGATATGAAGATGGTGATATTAGAATCATGCTAGTTGAGTAGTTGTGAATTTTAGAAATACTTGTGTTGAAGTTTGTGATTCCCGTAGCATGCACGTATGGTGAACCGTTATGTGATGAAGTCGGAGCAAGATTTCTTTATTGACTGTCTTCCTTATGAGTGGCGGTCGGGGACGAGCGATGGTCTTTTCCTACCAATCTATCCCCCTTGGAGCATGCGCGTAGTACTTTGTTTCGATAACTAATAGATGTTTGCAATAAGTATGTGAGTTCTTTATGACTAATGTTGAGTCCATGGATTATACGCACTCTCACCCTTCCACCATTGCTAGCCTCTCTAATACCGCACACCTTTCGCCGGTATCATAAACCCACCATATACCTTCCTCAAAACAGCCACCGTACCTACCTATTATGGCATTTCCATAGCCATTCTGAGATATATTGCCATGCAACTTTCCACCGTTCCGTTTATTATGACACGCTCCATCATTGCCATATTGCTATGCATGATCATGTAGTTGACATCGTATTTGTGGCAAAGCCACCGTTCATAATTCTTTCATACATGTCACTCATGCATCATTGCACATCCCGATACACCGCCGGAGGCATTCATATAGAGTCATATCTTGTCCTAAGTATCGAGTTGTAATTCTTGAGTTGTAAGAAAATAAAAGTGTGATGATCATCATTATTAGAGCATTGTCCCAGTGAGGAAGGGATGATGGAGACCATGATTCCCCCACAAGTAAGGATGAGACTCCGGACGAAAAAAAGAGGCCAAAGAAGCCCAAATAAAAAAAGGCCATAAAAAAGAGAAGGCCCAAATAAAACAATAAAAATAAAAAATGAGAGAAAAAGAGAGAAGGGACAATGCTACTATCCTTTTACCACACTTGTGCTTCAAAGTAGCACCATAATGTTCATGATAGAGAGTCTCCTATGTTGTCACTTTCATATACTAGTGGGAATCTTTCATTATAGAGCTTGGCTTGTATATTCCAATGATGGGTTTCCTCAAAATGCCCTAGGTCTTCGTGAGCAAGCGAGTTGGATGCACACCCACTTAGTTTCTTTTTGAGCTTTCATACATTTATAGCTCTAGTGCATCTGTTGCATGGCAATCCCTACTCACTCACATTGATATCTATTAATGGGCATCTCCATAGCCCGTTGATACGCCTAGTTGATGTGAGACTATCTTCTCCCTTTTTGTCTTCTCCACAACCACCCTTCTATTTCACCTATAGTGCTATATCCATGGTCCACACTCATGTATTGCGTGAAGATTGAAAAAGTTTGAGAACATCAAAAGTATGAAACAATTGCTTGGCTTGTCATCGGGGTTGTGCATGATTTAAATATTTTGTGTGGTGAAGATGGAGCATAGCTAGACTATATGATTTTGTAGGGATAGCTTTCTTTGGCCATGTTATTTTGAGAAGACATAATTGCTTAGTTAGTATGCTTGAAGTATTATTATTTTTATGTCAATATTAAACTTTTGTCTTGAATCTTATGGATCTAAATATTCTTGCTACAATAAATAGAAATACATGATGAATATGTTAGGTAGCATTCCACATCAAAAATTATGTTTTTATCATTTACCTACTCGAGGACGAGCATGAATTAAGCTTGGGGATGCTGATACGTCTCCAACGTATCTATAATTTTTGATTGTTCCAAGCTATTATATTATCAACCTTGGATGTTTTATATGCATTTATATGCTATTTTATATGATTTTTGGGACTAACCTATTAACCCAGAGCCTAGTGCCAGTTTCTGCTTTTTGCCTATTTTAGGGTTTCGAAGAAAAAGAAAATCAAACGAAGTCCAATTGACCTGAAACTTCATGGAACTTATTTTTGGACCAGAAGAAACCCAGGAGACATGGAGTGCATGTAAGGAGGTCAACGAGGAAGCCACGAGACAGGGGGGCGCGCCCTCCACCCTCGTGGGCCCCTCGTGGCTCCCCTGACGTACTTCTTACGCCTATATATCTCCATATACCCTAAAAACATCCGAGAGCACAATAGATCAGGAGTTCCGCCGCCAGAAGCCTCCGTAGACATCGAGAACCAATCTAGACCCGTTTCGGCACCCTGCCAGAGGGGGAATCCTTCTCCGGTGGCCATCTTCATCATCCCGGTGCTCTCCATGGCGAGGAGGGAGTAGTTCTCGCTCGGGGCTGAGGGTATGTACCAGTAGCTATGTGTTTGATCTCTCTCTCTCTCTCTCTCTCTCTCTCTCTCGTGTTCTTGAGGTGGTACGATCTTGATGTATCACGAACTTTGCTATTATATTTGGATCCTATGATGTTTTCTTCCCCCCTCCACTCTCTTGTAATGGATTGAGTTTCCCCTTTGAAGTTATCTTATCGGATTGAGTCTTTAAAGATTTGAGAACACTTGATGTATGTCTTGCCATGCGTATCTGTGGTCATAATGGGATACCACGTGATTCACTTGATGTATGTTTTGGTGATCAACTTGCGGGTTCCGCCCATGAACCTATGCATAGGGGTTGGCACACGTTTTCGTCGTGATTCTCCGGTAGAAACTTTGGGGCACTCTTTGAGGTTCTATGTGTTGGTTGAATAGATGAATCTGAGATTGTGTGATGCATATCGTATAATCATACCCACGGATACTTGAGGTGACATTGGAGTATCTAGGTGACATTAGGGTTTTGGTTGATTTGTGTCTTAAGGTGTTATTCTAGTACGAACTCTAGGGCTGTTTGTGACACTTATAGGAATAGCCCAACGGATTGATTGGAAAGAATAACTTTAAGGTGGTTTCGTACCCTACCATAATCTCTTAGTTTGTTCTCCGCTATTAGTGACTTTGGAGTGACTCTTTGTTGCATGTTGAGGGATAGTTATGTGATCCAATTATGTTATTATTGTTGAGGGAACTTGCACTAGCGAAAGTATGAATCCTAGGCCTTGTTTCAACGCATTGCAATACCATTTACGCTCACTTTTATCATTAGTTACCTTGCTGTTTTTATATTTTCAGATTACAAAAACCTTTATCTACTATCCATATACCACTTGTATCACCATCTCTTCGCCGAACTAGTGCACCTGTACAATTTACCATTGTATTGGGTGTGTTGGGGACACAAGAGACTCTTTGTTATTTGGTTGCAGGATTGTTTGAGAGAGATCATCTTCATCCTACGCCTCCTACGGATTGATAAACCTTAGGTCATCCACTTGAGGAAAATTTGCTACAGTCCTACAAACCTCTGCACTTGGAGGCCCAACAACGTCTACAAGAAGAATGTTGTGTAGTAGACATCAGCGGTGGCCTTCATGGGTCCCCAGTGGCGGCGGCCTCCCGTGTTCTACTTATCCTCGATGATGGCGGCGGACACGGAGAAGCTGGACACCGACTCGTCGCTCTCCACGCACCCGGCTTCTGTGTCTGCCTGCATGGTGGTGCCGCAGGCACGGGAGGCGCGCCCACACACACGGGAGGCACGGCCACCGCAGACACTAGTGGCGCGGTACGACGCGGCAGCGACGGCGCCCGTACCGGCGTGCTCGCCGCCGTGCCGGCGTGGAGCAACTCACCACTCCTCATCGAGCTGAACTGGAGCGGCGAGTTGCTAAACCAGGCGCCTGCTTGGGACGGCAACTGGCTCCGTCGGGCCAAGCGAGCTTGGTGAAGCACCAAGCAGCCTCGCCCGTATCCGGAGGGCTCGGCGGGCCACCCAGCCGGGTAATATGCCGGAGAACGGCTCATCGGAAGCCATTGGAAGAGTGGAGAAAATGGTGAAGGAGGAGATGGGGGAGCGGAGGAGGGGTGTGATTCTTGCCTGATGTCTGTCTGGCCTCGTGTAAATAGAGGGCGGACGGTAGGAGCTTGGCCGGCGTATGGCCTTGCTTAAACTGAGGGCGGACGGGAGGAGCTCCGCCGGTGTTGCGTTTAATTCCGGCCCGCTCATGAACGGACATGTGGCCGGAGTAGGATTCTCGGTTTGCATGCTGGTTTAACGGAGGGGTTTAATGGAGGCGCCGGGCGTGCAGCGGGCGGCGCAGTACTATTTGATTTGACAGCAGTAATGAGCCGTCAAATCACAAAGGCACTCGCCTCTAATGAAACCGACCGAGCTAGACTGCCCCGCCCTCTAGCCTTTTAAAAAATGTATATACTCCACTTTTGTACAGTAGTAGTATCGATGGATTGCGCCATGGAGCAAAACTTGAAATTAAAAAAAGGTGGTACATATAGAGAGGGAGTATTCGATTTGACAGCGGGCGGCGCAGTTCCCGATATGGCTTTAATGTAGACGAGGGAGGGAGTAGCGGTTCCCGATATGTTGAACGGACAATGCATCCTCCTTCAATTAATGCATGAGGGAAGTAATGGGAGGAGGTCCACGAAAAGAGGCTGCACGATGTGAATGCAACGCAGTTTGCCCTCATTGCCCTCATATAAAGGCGCCCCTCCATTCCAATGCATCTACCATATCGTACGCACCTAAGCATTTGCCTAAGCACCTACACTAAGCGCAAAAGAGCTCACTCCAGACCCATGGCGGCGATGCGCGTGAGCGGCCAGTGGCTGTGCCAGATGGTCCACGACGCTGGCCTGTGGCATGGCGCCGAGGATCGTCTCCAGACGGTGTTGGAGACCGGCTGGTGGATGGCCGCCATCGATGCCAACTACGACTCTCAGTTGGACGAGATGATCGTTGCCACCAACAACAAGTTCACCGTCCTCAAGAAGCTCGCGGACGACATCGCCGTACTCCTCCAGCCCGCGCGCCTAGGCTCCTCATTGCCTGCCACCCTAATCAGCCTCCATGGCCGGAACCTCTTTCAAGCACTGGTGGCCCTACGACTGCCCGCGGACGCCACGAAGAATGTCCACCTGGAGGTTGCGCTCGCCGCGAGGCGCCTCGCCCTGCAAGAATTCCTCGACCTACACATCCACCTGTACGAGGAAATCGTGTACATAGGTATCTACAAGGCCAGTGAGGACGCTACGACGTTGGCCTTCCTCAACCGGCTGGAAGCCTTGGATGCCTTTGCTGAGAAGCACCTCGACCTCGCCACAAAAGCCGCCGCTCCTTAGCCGCCGGTCGGTGGACCTGCGCACTAAATTGAGGAGGAGGAGGTCGTACGTTCGTGGATCCATATTTCTTCTTGCCTTCTGTAATCACCACTGCGATCACATCATCGTGACCTTAATTCTTATTGTGCTGTTGTATTCTCGTTCCAGTCAATACCGACATGTGCGATCCCTTTGCTTAATTATATGCATCACTGTAACTAGTACTCCATCCGTCAATTTATAAGTTGTGCTTACCTTTTCCATCAACTTCGTGCAACGCGCGGGCATGTTGCTAGAAACACTAGAATATGTCTATATAATCCTTATGTGATAGTCCATTTGAAATCTCAAAAAAGACAAATATTTAGGTACGGAGGGAGTAATATATTAGGAGTATATCAAAACAATAGTGATTTCTTTCAAGTTTGTGAACAAATACTACTATTCTACTACGTTGGATCCGTCGCAACGCACGGGCACATTGCTGGTAAAAGGAAAAGGCCTGCCGCGTTCGCGTCGCACCCCCACACGCCCGGGAATCGGGAGTACAACACAGCCCGTCCGGCACGACACATAGCTTAGGGAAGGCGTGTTGCCTAGCATTTTCACTTTCATGTGGGACCGCCGTTGAGCAAACCGACACCCCGCCCGCCGCCAGGTTGGAAAACAGAAATGAGGGGAAGATCTAGCTGTAGCACGGAAGCCAAGAAATTTGGTGTCAGACGGGACTCGTTGATAGAGTAGGAGCATTCCGTACTAGTACTACTCCTACTAGTACCAAGTTTGTACTCCTAATACTATATTACTAGTACTACCACTATACAACTAGTAGGTACGTGCACGGCACAACATCGTAGGAACAAAAAATGGGAAGATCTTGTTTTGGGTGATTTATCTTTTTTTTCAATCAACGTAGTATGAATAATATGATGTGGGGGGCACCCATGAAGCTTATGTCGCTTGGTTGCATGGCTACGGAAGGTTAGAGAAAAATAAATAGATAATGTGTTTAGAGTGCACTCTACTAAATAGATATACTTTGGATCCATTGCAATGAACCGGCACATCTATATCTATACCCCCTATATAGTGTGTGAAAAACTTTGAAAGTTGGTCGTTGGATGAAGCCAATCCGACGGTACAAAGATGGCAAATCCGAGCACTACTGGTCGTTGGATATCATCCACCAGATTCTGCCACATGTATAATCTAGAAGACTCCATGGTTGAACTCAATTCATGACTAACTTAATTCATGACTAACTTTGCCACAACTAAGCTTAGGCAAAGTTATTAGTTCTTCAAAATGAGAGCCACAAGTTGGCAAGCCTAAGGGAATCTTGCCACATTTTTTGTGTATATGTCATGTGGGGCCTTAGTGTGGCTTGCCTAAGGTGTGGCTTGAACCAAACACTCACCTAAGTTAATCAAACTTGCCTAACCTTACATTCAACCAGATTTTGCCACATGTTAGAATCCAGGAAGCTCCACATGTAGAAGCATAATGCACAAACCACCAGAATCTCATGCATGCAATGCACGTGTACCTTACTAGTACTAGTTGGTAGTAGTAAGAAACAAATTCCAATTTTGGCACGAGCTCGTACCGCGGGAGCACCACAAGGCCTGTCGCAGGAGTTACATTTCCCTCTCGGGGCCCACGGGACCGAACTTCAGTGGCTTAGTGCCCGGCCTATGAGTCAATGACATGCGGACCTTAAATGCGGCTGGCCCACATGTCATTCTCATGGTGGTGGCATGGTTCGCAACTCACTCGTTTGAGATGAACCGGCCGGTGGTGGCGTGGCCGTGGCGAGGGTGCCATAGCTAGGCGTCGGGGCGTTATGAGGCGTAGATGGCCACACCGGCGGGTACTACCTGTAGTACATAAGTACTCCAGCCGAGGATTGATGCCCAGGACGAAATGTGTCACAGCCGCTGGATGAAAATTTGATGGTGCGGGAGTACGGATCGGAGCACAGCAGCGGAGCAGGCAAACCACGTCCAATCGGGTGTGTCTGTGGTAGAAAGTTGATGGTCGCCGCAGTTCAGCTGGCCCGCATGTCATGCACACAAAGGCAGAGGAGCGGTGGGGCCGAGAGGGATGAGGGGCACGTCGGGGGGATGAGGATCCCCTGACACAAACAATCCTACCATTCTGTCACTGACATGTGGGACCCATAAGCATGGGTCCCACCTGTCAGCAAAGGAAAGGCAGGGCAAGGCAGTGATAGCCACGTCAGAGGATCCATGTCCATGTCGGGGGATGTCGTGCCGTGGGTTGGAGCGGCGTTGTGGGAATCGCGTGTGGGTGTGGCAGTGGTAGAAACAAGAAACGTGATGGTCGTCGTGGTTCAACTTCCATGGACAAGCTGTCATGTCTGCTGACACATGTATATCAAAACTAGAGTGTTTATATTTCAAGCACGTGAACAAGTATTATTCTACTACTTTTGGTCCATTGCAATGCACGGGCTAGCACATTGGTAGTAATAGTGTCCATCTCTATCTCTAGAGGCCTTCCCTCGTTCATCCTTTTCTCTCACAAGATAAACTACTCGTACAAATGCATCTTGATGTTCCGTGGAACGCACAAGGATGTTTCCTTGGGGGGTCTCTCCAGCGCGGCATGGCCATAGTTGCAAGTTGACGCCCCTTGAGATGCCGACGTTGAGGGGCACTCGGATTTCCTCCGATGAGCAGGTAAGATGAGTTTGATCACGTAGTAAATGCATTCTAAAGACTACTTCTATGTCCATTTCCTAATTCTCCCCCTGCCCACTGTTTCATAGGTTAGGCTCGGTGCGAGTGGAGATTGGCTTGCATATGTACGGGAGGGTACCAACATCAATTTGCACAACATTTACAACGGTGACACCGTTCCCGTAGAACCTTTGTCCAACATTGGGATCAGCCATGCAATGGGCCACCGCATGAATTGGTACGATGGAACCACGATGAGATTGAATAAGATAGCACGAACCTTGCACATGGCGGTCAAAGGCAGACCATGCTGTCTGCGGCCGATTTGTTGCCGTACGAGTAGGAAGACGATGTGCTCCTTTCTAACCGCATCTTCGCGGTGACAAACTAGGGGACTTATTTTGTATGGGACACATCCTACGATATACTCCCTCTCTCCCAGTTTATTTGTTTGAATCTTTTCATTTTATAAGTTTCAAATTCAAATTTAGAGCTCCCCATCACATGTTGAGATTACAATGTCCATTAAATCGTTGCATGCATGTATAGTAAAGAAACAAATCTCGAGTTTGGCATGAGTTCGTGATGCGGGAGCACCACAAGCCCTGGTGCAGGAGTTACATTTCCCTCTCAGGGCCGTCGGGACTGAGCTTCAGCGCCTTACTACACCTACCTTTGAGTCAATAACATGTGGACCCGATAGGTGACTGGTCCACATGTAATGCTCCCGTAGGCAGAGGGGCAGTGGGGCCAAGAGGGGTGATCCGCAGGTCGGGGGACGTGTGGTTTCATGGGTTCGAGCAGCGTCGTGGGAATCGCGGGTGGCTGTGGTAGAAACTTGATGCTCACCGCATTTTAGGTGGCCCACATGTCATGCACACAAAGGCAGAGGGGTTGTGCGGCCGAGAGGGGTGAGGCGCACATCGGGGAGCGTGGTGCCATGGGTTGGAGAGGCGTCGTGGGAATCGCGAGATGAAACGTGATGGTCGCCGTAGTTGAACTTCCATGGATAAGTTGTCATGTCTACGGACACATGCACTGCATACCGATCACTGGAAGGAGTAGCAGAGAAAGCTATATATGCGGATAAATAGTTCCTTATAGTCAAGCGGACCCACGCTACTACTTTGTTCCAAAGACATGCACACCATTGAAATAGTCCATCTATATCAATATACACCGAGAGGGAATAATTTTTTTTACAAGAGAGGAAATAGTTCATCCATCCATAATGCCCTCCTGCTGGTGCAGCCTTTTCTTCTTCTTCTTCTTCTTCTTCTTCTTCTTCTTCTTCTTCTTCTTCTTCTTCTTCTTCTTGTTCTCATTCTCTGTGGGAGACGGCTTCGCAACAAGCTCTTTGGACCTTGCAGCTATCTCGAAACTCACATGGGCATCGAGGGCAGCATATTTTATCCGCTCGTACGTCAAGGGATAATTCTCCCATCCAGGCGACCTTAATGCCACCGTCTCGTCACCCTTCTGAAGATTTGTACCGAGCACAAAATTTGCTACGTTGAATAGGGATGGTGTCTGTTTATTACAATATTCTACAGGAATTTTGATTCTGGTTCGTAGGTCAGCGATGCTTTTCAAATCAAGGTTGTACGGCTCCAGCTTCTATTTGTCCGCTTCGATGGCTGCTCCACAGAAGTATACGTCCTCCCGAGACAAGAAATCATGAAGCTCACTTGGTATGGAGGGCGAGTGTATGGTGTGGTACACCAAAACATCATTTTCGTGGCACAACTGAAGGACGGCGGCGCGCTAGATCTTCCCAGGGGCACGCTCCATGTACTCTGCGTCGAGACCGATGACCCTCGTCTCTACCTTTTCGAGGGAGTTGGATACATTGTTGATCCACTACCGAACAACCCTTGGGTGGACGGTGACGGTGGCAACTATGCGCATCGAGCCTTCGACGAGGACATGTTGGACGCTAAAAACCTGCATATCGATCTCTTCCGCCATTTGGAACCGCTGGAATGGAGGGCTATGGTTTGGAGAATTAGGATTAGATGGCTAGTCTAACTGAAGTAGTAGATGATTATTTAAAGAGGTTAAAACAATGTGAACGCAGTGGGGTTTGGATGCAAATGAAGACGAAGGGGAGGTGAAGAAGCCGAGGAGAATCGGTTCCCGATGGAGAAGTAAATGGGAGAAGTGGCATGCAGGCAGCTGATTAGACGGCTAGGTAGACTAAACGAAAAGGCTATGCGGGTAGACTGATGAGTCGTACCTGTTCGTGTACATGCCCATCCTTCCTGATAGGTGGGACCTATGCAAACAGATAAAAAAATGTGTCGTAGTTTTTCTTAAGCGCGTGAGTGGGAGACACAACATTCTCTGGTTAAGGAATACTCCCTCCGTTTAGGTGAGTATAAGTCACCTTATGAAAATTAGGTTTTCCCAAAACCTTTAGGCATGGAGCATTAACTTCCTGCTCGATCCCCTCCCAGCCTCGTTAGCCAGCATTCTCTTCCTCTGCTGCCGCGTTCTACCTTTCCATTTTTCCTCTTCTCAAGTGTGGAACGATCTGCATGTCGTCCTTGATGCACCAGAACGACCACTTCATGCATCACGGCAGGGCATTGATTGGGCATGCACGAGAATTTGGTTAGTCCTACCTTCGGCCGCTGCGTGTTGTCGCTCAACAGTGGCATGGCGGCGCTTGACGACCAGTTTGCCGGCAAAGTGCTGATGGTAACCATCAACGGCGACCGGCCTCCCGTCTCGCCGGACGACCTTGTCAAAGCTCTTGGCATTGCGCACGGCATCCAAATAAGTGACTTTCTCGTCGAAGTCTGTCCGCCACTGACTGATTTCTTCGTCAGGTTTCGGACAAGTTTCGACTGGAGTCGTGTGTTTGAATCTTCCCGGCGTTTGTTCTGCGATGTCGCGCTGGTGAGCTTTGATCGGTGGCACCCAGGATGGGGCTCGGTGCCCTCTGAACTTGAGTTTTTAACAAAGCTTACCTTCCACGGCATGCCTTGACATGCTTGGAACAACGAGTCCATGAACGAGCTTATCAACGACCTTGGAGGTGAGCTCGTAAGTATGTTTGTTCCTCCAGACAGCTGGGCTCTGACGGTTATGGCATGGATGAAGAAGTCGTCCACCATACTGAAGGTGATTGGTGTTGAGATACCGGTGCAGGAACCGGGGTTGTACTATTCGTCGCCACCAAGGCCGCCGCGGACCACGTTAGGGATGTACCTGTATCGAGTGTTCGTGCATGTCGAAGAAGTGGTCAATCCATCAATCGAAGTCCTGCCGCCGCCTCTAGTGCCAGGGTCCGTCGACGACGTCCATTACAGGAGTCAACGTCAGACTTTCCCCGTGTTGCTCGGAACGATGGATGGCACAGGGCCTACTCCATCACGTGGCGGAGGCCACTTCTTCTTTGGGAGAAGAGGCAGGGCTGGCTGCCTGGATGTGCTCCAATTTGAGGTAACAACTGAATCTTGTCAGATACTAGTTAAATCGGAGCTATGGGTGTGAAGCACTGATATGCCAGTACATTTGATTGTGACCTGTTCTAATTTTGTACCTGAACTTTTTTTAGAAAGGGGTGTACGTCAACTTAATGTTCTAGCAGAACTTATTGTGTTATCTGTCTGTTTTATTTGCACAACATTCAAGATATTTCCCCGTCATTGATAAAGACGATGAACCGTTATGTACGACTTCATTGGTTTCAACATATCCCTTCCCGTAGCGATCCACTGCTTCCATCCTGATTGTGCCGCCTACGTGAAATTTTTGTATGCAAGTTCAGTGTGCTATGATATTCTATATGATTGTGTCAACTATATAAGTTTTTACTGAGCACCAGCAATGCATATGGCTGAAAGATGTATTTACGAGCATCGAACGATGGGTCTCTCTCTCTCTCTATCTCTCTCTCACACACACACGCACACGCACAAGTGGGACCCGTTGAATTATTTATTTGCTCGTGACAGCTTTTAATTAGGTTCCACTATAATCTAACTTTTTTCTTAAGTTATTAATTGAGCTCAGTGACTTCAAAAAGTTGTATAGAAGCCTTGTTTGGGCCTTTCCGGCGTCGCTGAATGTGGGCTGAGTAACCATGTTAGGTTGTACTATACTACACAGGCCTTTTTTTTAACATCAACAATGTAACTGGGCCGACAGTTGTACACAATATCCGGGTCAACTTGTTATTCTCCGCCCCGCTGGGCTGCAAACTTTCCTAGGAGGTATGCATTAGGCTTAACAAGAAAATGGACTTTAAGAAATAATAAATGGGATGTAATTATAATAAATGGACAGTTACTATACACCAAACACGTAATTAGTTTGAAAAATATATTATTTTTGGAATTTGAAAATTTTAATTTCATTACTTGTTGCGCGCGTAATATTTCGTTGGATTTTAACGTAATACAACTTTATTTTGAAATTATATTTAACCTGACTAGAAATTTCAGATAAAAATATTTCGGATCCCATCAAAATGTGGGAATTTTTTTTTTGAATTCTGTTTTGAGCGGTTGTTTGAAATTATTAATCGTTGTCCTAGCTAGAAGTTGGGTTGTACTTTTAACAAACTGTAAATGGGCTATAGTAAATTCCATTAAAATTAAAAAATGGGCTGTACATTCTTACAAATTGCAAATGGGCTATATGTTCTCTGCCAAATCCGAGCTGTGGGCCTACTAAGTTGACGTGTACCAAGGGCTTTGTCAACTTAGTCAATATAAACGATTCTAGCTGCAGTGATCATACGATGTCCATCCAACGGCCGTAGTGCTTCTTCAACCTCTGGTCTTCTTGCTCCAGCCGCCCAAAGCAGCGCCGGTCGTGTCATGTGCTCTTGCCCCCCGTGGCCGGCTGTCATGCCGCGGAGGCCTCACAGCCCCGTACTACTCCCACCGCTGGCCAGGACATCCCTCTACTCACCCACACCCCCTATTATTCTGCGGCGACGGCAGGCTCACACCGCAGTCGAACCAGTGAACCCTTGTACTCCTCTCCGCGCGGGCTTCCACTGCTGCGTCTTCCCCGGCTCTGCGCCGTCCCCTTCCTAGGCCTCGCCGTCATCCAGACCACCGCCCTGGTGCTCTCGGTGCGGCGTGGTCAACGTGGTCAACGACCGACTTCCATCGGTAGAGTACTGTACGTGGAGAGGCTGACAGCTGGGTCCAGGCGGCCGCAAGGAAGTGCCTTCTTATTATGCGCAAAATAATTATTCCTCCACCTGACAGCAGGGACCCACCGGACGGGCCACCTTATTTCGTGAAAAAACGTTTCCCCCCGACTGTTGGGACCCACCAGACGGGCCAGCGTATTTCGCGAAAAAACGTTCCCCCCGCTGTCAGCTCGGACCCACCGGAAGTGCCTCCTTATTATGCACAAAAAATGAATACTGCCCCTACTATCTGGGGCCCACCATGGTGGGAGGCTGACTTGTGGGCCTACTAAGTTGACTGGGATGGGGCCTTTGTCAACTTTAGTCAATATGAACGAATCTAGCTCCAGTGACCGTATGATGTCCGTCCAACGGTCGTAGTGCTTATTCAACCTCTGGTCTTCTTGCTCCACCGCCCAAAGCAGTGCCGGTCATGCCACATGCTCCTGCCTCCCTTTGGCCGGCTGTGCTGCCGCGGAGGCCTCACCGCCCCCTACTATTCCCACTGCTGGCCAGGCCCTGTGGCGACGGCAGCCTCACACCGCAGCCGAACCAGTGAACCCTCGTACTCCTCTCCGCGCGGGCTTCCACTGCCGTGTCTTCCCCGGCTCCCCGTCGTCCCCTTCCTAGGCCTCGCCGTCGTCCACCGTCCTGGTGCTCTCGGCGCGGCGTGGTCAACATGGTCAAGGAACGAATTCCATCGGACGTGGACCGTACGTGGAGAGGCTGACAGCTGGGTCCACGGCCGCAGCAAGGAAGTGCCTCCTTATTACGTAGAAAATAATGATTCCTCCACCTGACAGCTGGGACCCACCGGACGGGCCACTGTATTTCACGAAAAAATGTTTCCCCCTGACTGCTGGGACCCACCAGCTACATCTTCACACGCAAGGAAGTGCGTACGGGCAAAAAAATGATTCGCCCCCCTGACTGCTGGGACCCACCAACTACATCTTCACAGGCAAGGAAGTGCCTGACAGTCGGGACCCACCTGGTCGAAGCGTACGTAGCATTGTCATTCTGGTCGTGAACGTGTACGTACGTATATACTGGTGGATGTAGAGGCGCGCATGTGTTGTAGTAGAGGCGCGTACGTGTCGTAGTAGAGGCGCGTACGTGTCGTAGTAGAGGCGCGCACGTAGCATGTACACATACGTACAGCGGCCAGGGTGCAAGAAAGAAAATACGGCCACATATGTGTACATACAGGCGGGGTCTCGAATGCCTACTCGCGCATACGTACGGCCAGGGCGCGTGTACATGGCTGGGTCGGAACGGAGAAACAGCATCGTCGTGTTCATGGGGAGGCAACGGAATGCGTCGTGTTCATGGGGAGGCAACGGAATGCGTCGTGTTCATCAAGAGGCAACGGAACGCATGGGAGCCAACTGGCTGGGTCGGAAGCAATGCGTGGTCGTGTTCATCGGGAGGGCTTGGACGGAACAGGCGATGGAAACGAGGCCTGGCGTACCGCACAACGGAGGAAACGGACCTCCTACGTTCGGAACGGGGTCCTGTTGATCGGGAGGGGTCTGGCGTATCGCAAAACGGAGAAAACAGACCTCCTACGGTCGAAACAGGGGTCTTGTTGATTGGGAGGGGTGTGGCATACAGCAAAACGGACGAAACGGACCTCCTACGGTCGAAACGGGGGTCCTGTTGATCGGGAGGGGTGTGGCGTACCGCAAAACGGATGAAACGGACCTCCTACGGTCGAAACGGGGGTCCTGTTCATCAGGAGGGGTGCGGCGTACCACAAAACAGGACTCGACGGGATACTGTTCATATCCACCGTCGACCTCCTCCAGCCTCCACGGGCTACTGTCGACCTCCTCCAGCCTCCACCGCGCGCTACTCCACCGGCTACTGTTCAACCACCCCTCCACGTGCACCCCTCCACCGTCTACTGTTCATCCACCCCTCCACACCACGGGGTCCTGTTCAACCACCCCTCCACGGGCACCTCTCCACCGTCTACTGTTCATCCAGCCCTCCACCACACCACAGGGTCCTGTTCATCCAGAGGCAACGCCACCGCTCATTGTTCATCCACCCCCCCCACAACGCTCATTGTTCATCCCAGAGGCAGCATCAATCGGCTTCAGTTAGCAGCAATAGCAAAGGAATCGCTCGGTCGGGTTCAGTTAACAGCCATCCATTGATCGCTCGGGTTCAGTAACGCGTAGCCTGCAGTGCAATCGCTCGGTTCAGTTAGAGCCCAACGCCTCGCTCGGGTTCAGTTAGAGCCAACGCCTCGCACACACGCGCGTACGTGTACGAGAGAAACGCATATCGCTCGGCCCCCGACCTCCCACCATAACCGGGAACTCCCCGAAATTTTCCTCCCCCTTGCTTCTACCACGGTTTTTTCCGTCATGGACGGCCCAAAGAATGTCATGCAGCTGCGTCTCCGACATGCCCGGGACGAAAAGCCCATTTTCTGTCATGATTTTTTGTCATAGAAGTAGGAGCCCACCACATCTATGATGATACCGGGTTTTGTCACAATTATCGTCATAGAAGTGTCATATGTATGACAGGAAAAAAATTCATTCGGCCCAAAATGTCACGGATGTGTCTTTTTTTGTAGTGCTATGAGTTGTTGCTGCTGCTATATGATGCTTTCAGGTGGTGCTGCTATATGATAATAACCAGCCACTTGGACCATCGAATTTCAATAAATAATTGTTCTTCATTTAAATGTGGGTCATGCGTTCTTCGTTTAAATTAGGCAATGGGATCTCTATGGAAGACATTGACTAAAGTAGATTGTGCCAAGTAGATGGTATCTTTGTATTTGCATTTTGAACAAATAGTGATGGTCTGTTTTCCTATCATATTAAGTACTTCACTGGGTTCAATTTGTGATGTTTGCAAGTCAAATGAATTTTCATATGGGCAGCAAAATGACAAATCTAGACTTTTCACTGATCATACCAAAGATAAGCTGAAAAGGAAGGCAATGAAAAGAACTGGTTGGCTTATTACCTGGAGCTTATATTCACAGGTGCTTATTTTCTTTGGATAACTCGTAATAACTGTCCCTAAGAAACTTGGCCAATAGAACTTACATACAAATAACATGTCACGATGATTGCCATGGAGGAGTGACCTACCATAGCACACTGTATAGGCTCACCGCTGCCTCTCCTTTTTTGTGATGTTCCATGAAATTGCCACATACATCTTGTACTTTTTCATTGTGTAACCCTATCTGCAAGTTTACACGGCTAATTTCAGACATCTCTACATGATAATACATTGCATATCCCTTGCGCATATTTAAACCACCAATTAACGATTGTGTGCGTAGCATAAACTAGCCATGACTCTGTGTGCTGGACTAGCAGGCACTCTAAGGGAGCCTAATGTAGTGCACTAAAATTCCTACATGCCACCTACGATTTTGTGTAATGTACTACCTCTGTTCCTAAATATGTCTTTGTAGAGATTCCACTATGGACCACATACAGATGTATATAGATGCATTTTCGAGTGTAGATTCACTCATTTTGCTCCGTATGTAGCCTATAGTGGAATCTCTCGAAAGACTTATATTTAGGAACGGAGGTACGAGGTAGAATCATGTATGACATCTACATATCTAATTTAGCATCCAATAGTAGAAATCATTATCTGCACAAAGGGATTACTGGTCGAAAATCCTAGCAAAGCACACTGGCAGGCACACAACAATACAAGAGAGAGAGAGAGACGCACTTACAAGATCATAGGAATGCCTCAGTCCAGGATCTTGATTGGCCAAGCTGTTAGATCCAGAAGAAACATCGTCCTTGTAGTTTTTGCCAGCTGCATAACAGGTAACAGCAACCTGTTAGTATATTTGAAGTACATCGGGCAGGTGATGCTGGACGGGTTTAAAGGTGACAAGTACCTAGGCCGTGACGGGTGCTTGGCATCTTGCCAGACGATGGGAATCAGGTTAGAAACGTCAAGAGTGATGATGCTATGCTGGCTGTCGGGGTATGGTAAGGAGATCTAGAACTGTCGAGTAGGGTGTTTGTGGAGCGGCTCCGGTAGGGTGGACTACGGTGTGGGCGAAGTGGCTGTGGCCGTGGACGAGGGCATCGGTGAAGCTGCTCCGGTGGTTGGGTTAAGGATGGTGTCGACAATGCGGATCTGCAGCCATGACGGGGCATCAGAAGCTGCTCCGGTATGTTGGATGAGGGTGCGACGAAGCGGATCTGAGGCCTATGGACTTGTGAGTTGGCAAAGCGGCCCCGGTAGGGTTGAGAATGGTATAGGCGAAGCTACTCCGGTAGGGTTGACGATGGTGTCGGTGAAGCGGCTCCGGTAGGGTTGAGGAAGGTGTTGGCGAAGAGATCAGAGGCCATCGACGAGGCCGTCGGTGGGGCGGCTCCGGGGGGTGTGGACGAAGCATCTCCGATGGGGAGTACGAATGAGCCGTTGCAGATGCGCTGCGGTTGATGAGAGTACCAACGAAGCAGATCCAGCGCCGTGGACAAGGTCGGCACTGAATGGGTTGCGGTACAGTGGTGGATGAGAAGTCTACTTGTTTCTAGTGGAGGTGGGAGGGGTAGATGCGGCCGCAGAAGCAGATTTGGCGAGGTGGACACCGCTAGGAGTGAATGGGCTCTGGTACGCTGGTGGATGAGCAGTCTAGGGTTTCGAGAGGGGAGGGCTAGAAAGGCCGATAAAGTACGGACGGCGTGATGTAAGATGCTCTGGTGCTGTGGAGTTAGTCGTTTTTGCGGGAGCAGGAGAGGACATGGGGGTGTCGTGTGGTGGGGGGAACCAGAAGTTACCAAAGCAGCCCTGACCTTTTATGTAGATGAGGGTGGTATTGTAACTTTGTTCTCCGTGCACCAAGGACAAAAGGGGAATTTCGCATGCTAAAGACTAGGTGGCGGAAATTTTAGAAGGAGGCAGGAGATTTTGCCGCCCGCGGGATCGTGCGTATCCAGTTTCAACTAATTTTGGACCGTTCTAGCGGGAAGGTCATGCGAGACTGTGTACACAGGGCACATGTCAGCAGTTAATAACTGGTGTGAAGTCCACCCTAGAAAAAAGACAATAACTCGGGATGATGCGCCGATAACTTGGACATTCACACGGTCGCGGCCAATTGTACGGGTGTAGAGGTGCATTCACAAAAGAGGGATCAAACGCTCAGCCTATGCATTTCTCGTGTAAATAGATAATTTAGTGCCATTGGTTATTTACTTTAAACATAATGCATTGATGTGTTAGTGTAGAGGCGCACAAAAATAAATGGATATTGTAGTCCCACAAAAGAAATAGATATTGTAGTCCGCTACTTAAAAGTGTTACCTCATATGATTACATAGCCTCCATTTCATAAATTGCGTACCCGTTGGATTCATATATGAATATTACATGTATTACTTCATAATAGAACCTTAAATCATCCAAGACTAATGAATTTGAATGCAGGAGTAACAATGATGCATGTACATGATAGCTACATTGGTTGTTTGAAGAAACATCGCTGTAACTTTGGCATGCACAATTGAGAAGGTTTATTTAGATAGAAAAAATGTGATATGTGAGTGTCCAATCTTTATAGCATTGAATCGATATTGTACCTTTGGCCACGATACGAAGTAGATATTGATTTATGTTCAAGTGATGCACGTCCACGATCGCTAGATAGTGATACGTGAATGAATTGTGCAATCTCTCTCTCACACACACACACATATCTCATTTCCTCGTGGGCATCGGAATCACACACGCGCACTTCGTGTATTTATCTCCCTCCGTCAAGGTTAGAATTCGTCTTTCTACCCCGTCCTACAAGTCTCTCACACAGAAACACACATGCTCTATCTGTCAAACACGCCCACCCCTTTAATTCCGCCCACCCACAGCCACTAATGTCTCAAAGTATAATTATGTCTCTCACACATATGCCTAAGGTTAACTCGAGTTCCGGAACCATATGAATACATACAATGGGATTCTAGCAGAGCACCTTTTGTTTTGAGATTTTGCTCTCTCTCTCTCTCTCTCTCACACACACACACACGCGCGCGCGTAGACATTGTTTCTCACTTCATTTTTTCCGGCACTTGCATGCACACCGTTTGTTTATCTCTGTGATGCTTTAAGTATGCCCCGCACACATGCTATCTACCTATCCCTTAATATAGATATGTGTCACACAAACTCCTTCTCCCTACTAGCAAGATGCCCATGTGTTGCATGGAACATCAAGATAAATTTGTATGAGTAGTTTATCTTATGGGAGAAAAGGATGAACGAGGGAATGCCCTATTTGCAAATGTGGAGAGGCGTATGGGTATCTTATTGCAAAATTGCCATAGTTTCCTTCCTATTCGTTAGATATAAATCGGATGGCCTATTGCAGGATGCTAGGAACACCATCATCACCAACTCTATTTTTTATAAGAGTAGAGATATGTACGTGTCACTGCCCCACCCCCCACATCCACACACACACACTTCCCGACACCGAAGGAATAGGGCGACACCTCGATCTTGATACTAATCTATCGACTGGCTTCTCTCTCAAACACACAAAGAGACACACTACTTGACACCGAAGGAGTAGGGTAGCACCTCAATCTTGATAGTAATCTATCTACTCCTCTTTCAAACACACACACATACACGCACACTCGCTAGTTGTGCCACTGTGCCTACCGCGCACACTCTCGATACGTCTTTCTCTCCCTCCCCCTCCACACCCCCAACCCCAACAATGACAACAAAAGGATGACAACTTGATCTGATCTTAATCTGTCAATTGGTTTCTCTCTCAAACATTGTGTCTCCATGCCTCGCTTAGACACACTCGATACGTCTTTTTCTCCGTAGCCCCCTCGATATGTAGACTTCTCCCACGCGCACATCTGTAGTGACGATGACACTGAACCCAGTGTGCCTTTTTTTACCAGCCTCATGTGATAGTTTTTACCCTGTTTTCTGTTAATTAACAAGGCAACCTTTTCTTTGTTACTACTAGTGAATCTCAAATCATTCGGGGTAGCCATAAAATATATCACTTCAACCCAATTATCGCAATAGCTATTTTAAAAGAAACTAGCTAGATGCCCGTGCGTTGCATGGAACATCAAGATGCATTTGTATAAATGAGTAGTTTATCTTGTGAGAGAAAAGGATGAACGAGGGAAGGCCTTATTTACAAATGTGGAGAGGGGTGTGGGTATCTTTTTGCAAAATTGTCATAGTTCCCTTCCTATCCGTCAGATATAAATTGGACGACCTATATTGCAGGATGGCAGGCACACCATCAACACGAACTCTGTTTTTTATAGAAGTAGAGATAGAGAAAAGGATGAACGAGGGAAGGCCTTATTTGCAAACATGGTGAGGGGTGTGGGTATTTTTTTGCAAAATTGTCATAGTTTCCTTCCTATCCGTTAGATATAAATCTGACGGCCAATATTGCAGGATGGCACCGATACGTCTCCAACGTATCTATAATTTTTTATTGCTCCTTGATATTATATATTCTGTTTTGGATGTTCAATGGGCTTATTTATACACTTTTATATTATTTTGGGGACTAACCATTAACCGGTGGCCCAACCCAAATTGTTGTTTTTTTGACTATTTCAGTGTTTCGATGAAAAAGAATATCAAACGGAGTCCAAACGGAATGAAACCTTCGGGAGCATGATTTTTGGAACAAACGTGATCCAGAGGACTTGGAGTGGACGTCAAGCAATCAATGAGGAGGCCACGAGGCAAGGGGCGCGCCTACCCCCCTGGGCGCGCCCTCCACCCTCGTGGGCCCCTCGTGGCTCCATCGACCTACTTCTTCCTCCTATATATACCTACGTACCCTGAAAACATCAAAGAGCACCACGAAAACCTAATTCCACTGCCGCAACCTTCTGTACCCAAGAGATCCCATCTTGGGGCCTTTTCCGGAGCTCCGCCGGAGGGGGCATTGATCATGGAGGGCCTCTACATCAACTCCATGGCCCCTCCGATGATGTGTGAGTAGTTTACCTCAGACCTTCGGGTCCATAGTTATTAGCTAGATGGATTCTTCTCTCTCTTTGGATCTCAATACAAAGTTCTCCTCGATTTTCTTGGAGATCTATTCGATGTAATCTTCTTTTGTGGTGTGTTTGTCGAGATCCGATAAATTGTGGGTTTATGATCAAGATTATCTATGAACAATATTTGAATCTTCTCTTAATTCTTTTATGTAATATTGGTTATCTTTGCAAATCTCTTCGAATTATCAGTTTGGTTTGGCCTACTAGATTGATCTTTCTTGCAACGGGAGAAGTGCTTAGCTTTGGGTTCAATCTTGCGGTGCTCGATCCCAGTGACAGAAAGGGAAACGAGACCTATTGTATTGTTGCCATCGAGGATAAAAAGATGGGGTTTATATCATATTGCATGAGTTTATCCCTCTACATCATGTCATTTTGCTTAAGGCGTTACTCCATTTTTATGAACTTAATACTCTAGATGCATGTTGGATAGCGGTCGATGTGTGGAGTAATAGTAGTAGATGCAGGCAGGAGTCGGTCTACTTGTCACGGACGTGATGCCTATATACATGATCATACCTAGATATTCTCATAATTATTCGCTTTTCTATCAATTGCTCGACACTAATTTTTTCACCCACCGTAATACTTATGCTATCTTGAGAGAAGGCACTAGTGAAACCTATGGCTCCCGGGTCTATTCTCCATCGTAGAAGTTTCCAATCTATTTTATTTTGCAATCTTTACTTTCAATATATATCATAAAAATACCAACAATATTTATCTTATTATTATTATCTCTATTAGATCTCACTCTTGCAAGTGGCTGTGAAGGGATTGACAACCCCTTTATCGTGTTGGTTGCGAGGTTCTTATTTGTTTGTGTAGGTACGAGGTGACTCGCGCGTGGTCTCCTACTGGATTGATACCTTGGTTCTCAAAAACTGAGGGAAATACTTATGCTGCTTTGCTGCATCACCCTTTCCTCTTCAAGGGAAAACCAACGCGTGCTCAAGAGGTAGCAAGAAGGATTTCTGGCGCGTTGCCGAGGAGATCTAAGCCAAGTCAAGACATACCAAGTACCCATCACAACTCTCATCCTTCACATTACATTATTTGCCATTTGCCTCTCGTTTTCCTCTCCCCCACTTCACCCTTGCCATTTTATTCGCCCTCTTTTCCTTTCGCCCTCTCTTTCCGTCCGCTTCTTTTTCGCTTGTCCCTTGTTGCTTGTTACCCTTATGGCTTTATCAAAAGGTGTTGATCCTCACCTTAGAAGGTTGGAAGAAATCAAAAACAACGTTAGAAGTTTTATGTCCTTGCAGTTTGAGCATAATAATTTCTTTAGAAACGAGCTTAAAGAACAAAAACGTTTTATCAGTTTCATGAATAAAGAGATCGATGATATGTCTAAGGAATTTTATGGTTTGAAATCTCAGTTTGCTCATCTTGAAAAATTAATTGCCCAAATTTCTGATAAGCAGGCCACTTTAGTTAATAAGATGGCCGCTAAACCAGAAGAGTTAGATAATAAAGATGAAGATCTAAAAGTGATTGATGTGTCCCCTATTAAATCCTTGTTTTGCAATATGAATCTTAATAACGATGGGACTGGAGATGAGTCAACTTTAGTTAGAAGGTGTCCCAAAAATTCGAAGTTTTTAGATCTTGATGCAAAAATTGGTAAAAGTGGGATTGGAGAGGTTAAAACTTTAAATAGCAATGAACCCACTATCTTAGATTTCAAGGAATTTAATTATGATAATTTCTCTTTGATATATTGTATTTCCTTGTTGCAATCCATGCTAAATTCTCCTCATGCTTATAGTCAAAATAAAGCCTTTACTAAACATATTGTTGATGCTTTGATGCAATCTTATGAAGAAAAACTTGAGTTGGAAGTTTCTATCCCTAGAAAACTTTATGATGAATGGGAACCTACAATTAAAATTAAAATTAAATATCATGAATGCTATGCTTTGTGTGATTTGGGTGCTAGTGTTTCCACGATCCCAAAAACTTTGTGTGATTTGCTAGGTTTCCGTAAATTTGATGATTGTTCTTTAAACTTGCACCTTGCGGATTCCACTATTAAGAAACCTATGAGAAAAATTAATGATGTTCTTATTGTTGCAAATAGAAATTATGTGCCCATAGATTCCATTGTTCTTGATATAGATTGCAATCCTTCATGCCCTATCATTCTTGGTAGACCTTTCCTTAGAACGATTGGTGCAATTATTGATATGAAGGAAGGAAATATTAGATTCCAATTTCCGTTAAGGAAAGGCATGGAACACTTCCCTATAAAGAAAATTAAATTACCATATGAATCTATTATGAGAGCCACTTATGGATTGCCTACCAAGGATGGCAATACCTAGATCTATCTTCGCTTTTATGCCTAGCTAGGGGCGTTAAACGATAGCGCTTGTTGGGAGGCAACCCAATTTTATTTTTATTCCTTGATTTTTGTGCCTGTTTAGTAATAAAAATTTATCTAGTATCTGTTTTGGTTGTGTTTTTTGTGTTTAATTAGTGTTTGTGCCAAATAGAACCGTTGGGAAGACTTGGGGAAAGTCTTTTTGATCTTGCTATAAAAAAATAGAAACTTTAGCGCTCACGAGAATTGCTGCCATTTTTTATTGGAGAGTGATATTTAGTTAATTCTTTTTGAAGATGATTAATAGATAAATTCCTCACGTTCAGAAATTTATTTTAGAATTTTTGGGGTTCCATAAGTATTCAAAACCTACAGATTATTACAGACTGTTCTATTTTTGACAGATTCTGTTTTTCGTGTGTTGTTTGCTTACTTTGATGAATCTATGGCTAGTAATGGAGTTTATAAACCATAGAAAAATTGGAATACAGTAGGTTTAACACCAATATAAATAAATAATGAGTTCATTACAGTACCTTGAAGTGGTATTTTGTTTTCTTTCGCTAACGGAGCTCACGAGATTTTCTTGTTAAGTTTTGTGTTGTGAAGTTTTCAAGTTTTGGGTAAAGATTTGATGGATTATGGAACAAGGAGTGGCAAGAGCCTAATATTGGGGATTCCCAAGGCCCCGAAGGTAAAATACAAGGACACCAAAAAGGCTAAGCTTGGGGATGCCCCGGAAGGCATCCCCTCTTTTGTCTTCGTCTATCGGTAACTTTACTTGGAGCTATATTTTTATTCGCCACATAATATGTGTTTTGCTTGGAGCGTCTTGTATGATTTGAGTATTTGCTTTTTAGTTTACCACAATCATCCTTGCTGTACACACCTTTTGAGAGAGACACACATGAATTGGAATTTTTTAGAATACTCTATGTGCTTCACTTATATCTTTTGAGCTATATAGTTTTTGCTCTAGTGCTTCACTTATATCTTTTAGAGCACGGTGGTGGTTTCATTTTATAGAAATAATTGATCTCACATGCTTCACTTATATTATTTTGAGAGTCCTTTAGAACAACATGGTAATTTGCATTTAGGAATAATAAAAACTTTCATATAAGTGCATTGAATACTAAGAGAAGTTTGATACTTGATGATTGTTTTGAGATATGGAGATAGTGATATTAAAGTTGTGCTAGTTGAGTAGTTGTGAATTTGAGAAATACTTGTGTTGAAGTTTTCAAGTCCCATAGCATGCACGTATGGTAAATGTTTTGTAACAGATTTGAAACATGAGGTGTTATTTGATTGTCTTCCTTATGAGTGGCGGTCGGGGACAAGCGATGGTCTTTTCCTACCAATCTACCCCCTAGGAGCATGCGCGTAATACTTGGTTTTTGATGACTTGTAGATTTTTGCAATAAGTATGTGAGTTCTTTATGACTAATGTTGAGTCCATGGATTATACGCACTCTCACCCTTCCATCATTGCTAGCCTCTTCGGTACCGTGCATTGCCCTTTCTCACCTTGAGAGTTGGTGCAAACTTCGCCGGTGCATCCAAACCCCGTGATACGATACGCTCTATCACACATAAACCTCCTTATATATTCCTCAAAACAGCCACCATACCTACCTATTATGGCATTTCCATAGCCATTCCGAGATATATTGCCATGCAACTTTCCACTGTTCCGTTTATTATGACACGCATCATCATTGCCATATTGCCTTGCATGATCATGTAGTTGACATCATATTTGTGGCAAGGCCACCGTTCATAATTCTTTCATACATGTCACTCATGAGTCATTGCACATCCCGGCACACCGCCGGAGGCATTCATATAGAGTCATATCTTGTTCTAGTATCGAGTTGTAATCATTGAGTTGTAAATAAATAGAAGTGTGATGGTCATCATTAATAGAGCATTGTCCCAAAAGAAAAAAAGGAAAAAAAAAGAGAAATGTCAAATAAAAAAGGCCCAAAAAAGGGGCAATCCTACTATCCTTTTTTCCACACTTGTGCTTCAAAGTAGCACCATGATCTTTATGATAGAGAGTCTCTCGTTTTGTCATTTTCATATACTAGTGGAAAATTTTCATTATAGAACTTGGCTTGTATATTCAAACAATGGGCCTCCTCAAGTGCCCTAGGTCTTTGTGAGCAAGCAAGTTGGATGCACACCCACTTAGTTTCTTTTGTTGAGCTTTCATACATTTATAGCTCTAGTGCATCCGTTGCATGGCAATCCCTACTCCTTGCATTGACATCAATTGATGGGCATCTCCCTAGCCCATTGATTAGCCGCGTCGATGTGAGACTTTCTCCTTTTTTGTATTCTCCACATAACCCCCTTCATTATATTCTATTCCACCCATAGTGCTATATCCATGGCTCACGCTCATGTATTGCGTGAAAGTTGAAAAAAGTTTGAGATTACTAAAGTATGAAACAATTGCTTGGCTTGTCTTCGGGGTTGTGCATGATGAGAGCATTCTTGTGTGACGAAAATGGAGCATGACCAAACTATATGATTTTGTAGGGATGAACTTTCTTTGGCCATGTTATTTTGAGAAGACATGATTGCTTAGTTAGTATGCTTGAAGTATTATTGTTTTTATGTCAATATTAAACTTTTATCTTGAAACTTTCGGATCTGAACATTCATGCCACAATAAAGAATATTACATTGAGAAATATGTTAGGAAGCATTCCACATCAAAAATTCTGTTTTTATCATTTACCTACACGAGGACGAGCAGGAATTAAGCTTGGGGATGCTTGATACGTCTCCAATGTATCTATAATTTTTGATTGCTCCATGCTATTATATATTCTGTTTTGGATGTTTAATGGGCTTATTTATACACTTTTATATTATTTTGGGACTAACCTATTAACTAGAGGCCCAGCCCAAATTGTTGTTTTTTGCCTATTTCAGTGTTTCGCAGAAAAACAATATCAAACAGAGTCCAAACGAAATGAAACCTTCGGGAGCGTGATTTTTGGAACAAACATGATCCAGAGGACTTGGAGTGGACATCAAGCAATCAACGAGGAGGCCACAAGGCAGGGGGCGTACCTACCCCCCTGGGCGCGCCCTCCACCCTCGTGGGCCCCTCGTGGCTCCACCGACCTACTTCTTCCTCCTATATACACCTACGTACCCTGAAAACATCAAAGAGCACCACAAAAACCTAATTCCACTGCCGCAACCTTCTGTACCCAAGAGATCCCATCTTGGGGCCTTTTCCGGAGCTCCGACGGAGGGGGCATTGATCATGGAGGGCCTCTACATCAACTCCATGGCCCCTCCGATGATGTGTGAGTAGTTTACCTCAGACCTTCGGGTCCATAGTTATTAGCTAGATGGATTCTTCTCTCTCTTTGGATCTCAATACAAAGTTCTCCTCGATTTTCTTAGAGATCTATTCGATGTAATCTTCTTTTGTGGTGTGTTTGTCGAGATCCAATGAATTGTGGGTTTATGATCAAGATTATCTATGAACAATATTTGAATATTCTCTTAATTATTTTATGTATGATTGGTTACCTTTGCAAGTCTCTTCGAATTATCAGTTTGGTTTGGCCTACTAGATTGATCTTTCTTGCAACGGGAGAAGTGCTTAGCTTTGGGTTCAATCTTGCGGTGCTCGATCCCAGTGACAGAAAGGGAAACGACACGTATTGTATTGTTGCCATCGAGGATAAAAAGATGGGGTTTATATCATATTGCATGAGTTTATCCCTCTACATCATGTCATCTTGCTTAAGGCATTACTCCGTTCTTATGAACTTAATACTCTAGATGCATGCTGGATAGCGGTTGATGTGTGGAGTAATAGTAGTAGATGCAGGCAGGAGTCGGTCTACTTGTCACGGATGCGATGCCTATATACATGATCATACCTAGATATTCTCATAATTATTCGCTTTTCTATCAATTGCTCGACAGTAATTTGTTCACCCACCGTAATACTTATGCTATCTTGAGAGAAGCCACTAGTGAAACCTATGGCCCCCGGGTCTATTTTCCATCATACAAGTTTCCAATCTATTTTATTTTGCAATCTTTACTTTCAATCTATATCATAAAAATACCAAAAATATTTATCTTATTATTATTATCTTTATCAGATCTCACTCTTGCAAGTGGCCGTGAAGGGATTGACAACCCCTTTTATCGCGTTGGTTGCGAGGTTCTTATTTGTTTGTGTAGGTATGAGGTGACTCGCGCGTGGTCTCCTACTGGATTGATACCTTGGTTCTCAAAAACTGAGGGAAATACTTACGCTGCTTTGCTGCATCACCCTTTCCTCTTCAAGGGAAAACCAACGCTAGGGGCTGTAGGAGAGGGGCCAGGAGCGAGGCCCCTCCCCGCGCCGCGTGGAGCAAGGTATCCCCCAGAGGTAGGCCCTCTGCTGGGGAGGTGCTCCAGAGCCTACCCCCGGCAGAGGACCCGTGGTCGCCGAGGGCGCCGCTAGTGTCCCCTTTGCCCCTTGTTGTCGTCCTGGTTACCAGTCGCCCCCAACAGTGGTCGAGGGAGGCGCAAGGCGGGGCCCTCGTCTAGCGATATGTAATAAGGCTCACGCCTGTGAAGGTCTCCGCTCGTGACACTCTCAAGTGGGGATGTACACACCCCGGAGCCTCAGGAGTGCCGCCCTCGGGCCTCGGGGACTCCCTCCCACGTCCTAGTGGCAGCACTTAGCTCCGCGCTGGTGAGAAGACTCGAAGACAAGAAGACTAGACTAGGTGCCGGATGCGACGTTTGCTTTGGATCTTTTTTCTATAACCCTGCTTTCTGGATTTGGATTTAAGTTGAAGCTGAATTTTCATTGATGCACGCGGGGGGTGCCTTTTTCTTGTTGAAGTGATTTCTTGCTATCTGGTTCTTGCTTTATTTCAGAGTTCGCACCTGTCACTTCCCCCTCGTGGCCCCTCGCGAGCGGGGCTAGGCACGGCACACGCGCGCCACGCGCATGTCGCGCCAAGGCTAGCACTTGCTTATCACGCGGCCCCCCTCGGGCGTGCCAACGGGTTCCTCAGGAGCTTCCCAGAAACTCATGACCTCACGAGCCGGTTTGGGGGCTCGTCCAGGCTAAGGTAAACCGCAACAGCAACTTTTCCCCAGGATACATGAGTTCATGAAGACGCATATTCAACTCGACCTAACAAGATAGAGGCAGTAGTGTATTTACATGAGGGGCTTCCCCTCCCAAAATGCTCTTACAATCTCAAGGGCTGCGCCCAAGTTTCTGTGTGCAGGACAAACAACTGTGAAACACGGGATCAGTCAGACATGTCGCTCTCCACGTCCCCCGGATCGCCCTCAGACGTGTCGCTGGCATCGCTGCCAACATCACTGGCATCGCCATCACCTCCACCAGCGCCGCCATCACCGTCGTCGATCACGTCGCCCGCGTCCTCCGCGACCACCACCCCATCGTCATCGGAAGTGAAGGCCCTGACCAGCGCATCCACATGGTCTTCCACCCATGCGACAGATCACCCCGGATGGCCTCGGGTACGGGGGCGATGGCGGCGTCAAAATCGAAGTTGGGGTCGGTGTTTGGAGATGGCTGAAGACGCGGGAGAACACGCGCCCGAGCAGGCCGCGGCTCCTCTCTTCAACAAGTTGGCGAGCTCTCTTTGAACGACTCTCCAGGCACGTCACCACGCTGGTAAAGAAGCGGAGGTGGCTGGCGTAGTCGTTCGCGTGGGGATGAGGAGCATTCTCATCGTAGGTGTGGCCTAGGACGATATTGGCCCTGTTCTTGAGGTCCTCGAGCATGGGGGCGTGCACGCGCTCCAACGTCCGCCGCTGAAGCACTTCCTCCCTGTTCTGCCGCGCGATGGACTCGGCGTCGGTGACCCGCTGCTGAAGGGGGGCAGTTCGGCGCGGGCGGAGGCCAGTTCGGCCTGCGCTGAGACCAGGGCGGCTGCGGCGGCCTCCTCGCGCCGCTCTACCACGGTCAACCTGGACTTGAGGGCAGCAGTCCTACCAGCGGCCTCAGCTTCCATGAGCTTCAGCTTCAGGTTGTACCTGCCCTCGAGATCCGCGCGAGCCTCGGCCACCCGACGATCGACCTCCTCCTGGGCCCTGGCCTCGCGCGCGCCAACGCCATCCTATGCTTGGGCAACTTGACGCTCCCTCGTCTCCAGATGTTCGAACTCAAGGCTACGCTCCACGGCTTCCAGCGCCAACGCCTCCTCGCGCTTCCGGATCTCTTCCTCTTCAGCGGGCGTCCCCCTCAACGATGCGAGGGCGGCTCTACGCGCCTCCACTTGCTGGTCCAAGGAGGCGCTCTAGGCTTGGAGCTCCCACACGCACTTCTCCGCGGCCTCATGACGGCGGTCAGCTTCTTGAGCCTCCTCCAGAGCTCGGGAGCAGGCCTCATGGGAGGCTACGAGGGAAACCTCGGCCTTCGCATTATCAAGCTCGAGCTGGTGGCGCCCGAGGTTGATAGCCACCTTCAGCTTACGCCGCTCCTCCACCAGCTGAAGACCCTCGGCCACGAGGCGCGCGTCCACGTCCATGAGCTCTTCACCAAGCTGGTTCATCGCGCCCATTGCCTCCTGAAAGAGCTCGTGGCGGACGATGCTCCTTTCTTGCGCCAACTCGAGCATGCTACTGACTTCGTCCTCTGTCATGGGGACCGCAAATGGGGCCCGAAGCGGCTCGCCCCCTTTCAGCAAGGGGCTGGGGGCTGGCACCCACCCAGTTGCAGGCCAAGCCTCGGGAGGAACCCGAGCGAGTGGAGGCCCGCTGCTTGAAGAGGAGCCCAAGACCGAAGCCACCCAGCCACCGTCCACGACCAGGGGAGGAAGCTTTAGCATGCCTGCTGTGTCCCAAGCAAGGCCTCGGAGGAAGGACGGTGAGGGCGCGGGCTCAAGATGCCTTGTCGATGGGCTGGCTTCCCCGGTTGACTCCACGCCATGAGCAGCGCGCGGGCTTGCAGCGCTCGAGTCTGGCGGGAGAAGCGAGGCGAGAGGGGGCTGCTTCTCTGGAGATTTCGCGGCCTTGGAGGAAGGGACCCTAAAGAGACGTCGTCAGGAAGGGAAGCAGCACGCGGAGAATCACCAAAATAAGGTACTTACTCGCCAACGATGATGTACTTCCTCCGTTTTAACGGCCCGAAGGTGCCGTTGCCGCAGCTTGGGGACCCCTTCCTCTTGCGGAGCTCTTCGAACTCCATGCAAAGCCGACCGAAGCGCTGGACATGGCGGCCAACACGAGGCGCAGCCGGAGAAGTGCTCAAAGGGGCGGCCTCAGGAGCGCCAAGCTGAGGGGAGCTATCGGGCTCTGCTTCGCATCGGCCTGCCGAGGCCTCAGGAGCCCCAGCCTCAGGAGATGCGGACTGCGTCACCCCCTCAACCACCGCCCCAGGGCAAGAGTCGCGAGTTCCCGAGGACGACGCCTCAGGAGCCCTGGGTGGCATCAGCACCACGGCGCCTGCGCCATCGGCCTCCAGCAATGCTTGCCCCCTGCATCCACACTCTGGGCGAGCCCGACGCCAGCAACAAGGAGGGGAACAACGTCAACGGGGTTCTCACGGGGCCCCACCAGACCGATTGGACGCAGCCCCCACTCGTCGAAGGAGGGCATCTAATCCGCGAATGTCACCTTGTTCAAGCAGCGGTACAGAAGGCAACTCTTTGTCGGCATGTCGTCTGGCAATGGGACACCCGTTAGGACCTCGAGCAATGTTCGCCGCGCCTCAAGGGGGAGCTCGGACTCCTGAAGTCTCATGTGGTCCTTGCTGTTGAGCAAGGCCCACATCGGTCGAGAATGGCGCTGAAGCGGAGCGATTCGGTGCCGGACGAACTCCTTCACCACCATAGGCGCCGTCACATCAAGGTCCTTGAGCCACTTCAGCCTAAGCCAGACGGGGGCTAGGCACGAATCGGTGAGCCTTTGGTGGCACCAACCGGAGCTAGGAATGGCAGGCGCTGACGGAGAAGAGAGCAGGGGGCTGAGCACTCCGACATCAACAAATACCCACCGTGTCCGAAACTCGCTTGTGGATGGTGGGAGCTCGAAGTCAATCCCCGCGCCGGTCGTCGCCACCACGGCCTGAAAGCTCAGGCATCCTGAGCTCTGCCGGGGATCAATCAGGTGCAGCGAGAAGAAGTGGCGGAGAAGGGCCATGGAAGGAGCAATGCCTACCATGGGCTCGCAAACAAAGGTGAAGACGACAAGAAGGGTCATGGATTGGGGATCAAGGTGCAGTATATGGATCTGATAATGGGCAAGCACTGCGTTGAAAAAGGCGGAGAAAGGAGGAACCAGGCCAGCCCAAAGGGCGTCGATGAAGAATGGGACCTCGGTGGCTATCCGGTCGATGCGGGCATGAGACGCAGGCCAGGCCACCGTCCTTCCCCACTCCTTGAAGCTGGAGCCAAGTATGGGAAGCACCTTGTCCATGGCTTCTTGGTTGAGCACCAGCGACCTGTCAACGGCAGGCTCAGCGGCCGGGTGTAGCCCGGCGGAAGACATGGGACTCTTCCCTTTCTCTGACTGGTTCGATGCCATGACAATGGGAGGATTGAGCTCAGATCGGATCGGGGGAGAGGCTGAGCTTCGAGGAAGCGGGAGAATTGGGGAGCGCGCGGCAACAACGGGAGGGAAACCGTGTAGAACGCGGTGGCCACCTAGCAAGGCGGGTATCAAGGCTGCGTGGAGAAGCTGAGACGCCCACGTCCAATCAACCGCCACACGTCGACCAAGGCCGCAGGCTATTGGGGCCAGCGACGCTCCGCACTTGCCCCTTGCCTTCACCTCGAAGCCAAGCCCGAGCGCGCCTTGGGCCCGGGGGCTACTGTCTGCATTCTGGGAATGGGGGTCCCCAGACTTGCCTGCCTGCGGCCCACAGCGTGGCTCTGCCAGCGGGCCCATACAACCCATCTTCACCAACAAGCATTGAAGACCCTTGCAAGGGACCAAGCCTCGTGAGGCGGACGGCACAAGACCTCCTCAGGAGCGGCCTCACCAGGCTGGCTCGTGAGGGGCGGAGAGATCAAGGCCAGGCAAACCTCGCGAGGTTTCAATGATGTGAGCCATGACGATCGAGACCAGGCGGGTGTCAGGTGGGCGCCAGCGCTCACAGTGTCCTTGTTTCCTCTTTGGTGTTAAGGAGGCAAGCGCAGACGAAGAGTACCAAGGTGTCAAGCAAAGGTTTCCATACCGGTGCAACGAGACCAAGACCAGCAGGACGGCAGGACGGAGGTCACCGTGGACCCCAAGACAGCGTCACCACCAGAGCCTTTGGCACGCGAAGACTGCTTTCGTCGGGATAACTTGTACTAGCTGTCCCCTTTCAAATTGGTCATTGTTGGCTCCCTTCCCGCTCAATATTTGGGGAGAGGACCAGGGCCTCTATAAATAGGATTAGCCACCACGGCTATGGGGATCGACCTCATCTTAGATCCAACCCATCCACAAACTCACCAAGCACAAGAACACCTCACCTTCAGGAGGCTGTTCTTCCCCTTGTACTGTTCATCATTAGCCCAAGAGGCAATCCACCACACCACACTGGAGTAGGGTATTACACCGCAACGGTGGCCCGAACCAGTATAAATCTTGTGTCTCTTGTGTTGCGAGTTCGTCGAGCTAGCCTTTGAGATCGCGAAGTGCTCGAGGGCGTGATCGGTGAGGGAGAGATCTTCGCGCGCACCCCAGTGTTCGAACCTTAAGGGTTTTGCCAGAACCCGAAATCCGACACTGTCATCTATATAAGGTGGGGGCTAGAGGCAGCCATTCCCATATACTCTGGTAGAATCATACTCTCAGTAGTCTCACACTTCGTCCCCCAATGTAACCCTCGCGCAAGGTACTCCATCATGAATACAATCCACAAGAAGGACGTGGGTGTTACGTCTTCCTGGAGGCCCGAACCTACGATATGGTACTTCTGGCCACGTTCCCACCCTACAGAGTATTGCTAACGAGTTTATATACCGTCATCCCTAGCCCCCAACCTCGCCAGCCCATCTCCGCCGATGGCCCAGTGGCCCATGGTGAGCTCTCCGGCCTACTCCCTCCACAAGAACTATATCCCGCTTATAGTGAGAGTGGCGTCCATCTCGTTGCAGGTTTTTCTCCCACGCGAGGATAATGGCCGGCTGATTTAGTTTTTTTACTTTCGCTAGATTTCGATACAAGACGCTCGCTCGCGGGTGGTTATTGTCAATCGTTGCACTAGTTTGGGCTCGATATTCTTCAGGTGCCCCGCCCCTTTCTTTTTCTTCTTCTTTTGTTTCTTCACTGGTTTTCTTAGTTTTTCAGCTTTTCTTTGTTTTCCAACAATCTTCTTCGTTTCTTTCTCAGTTTTCACAGATTTTTATTTCTTTCCTTTTCCCTTTTTTTGTTTCTTTCTCGGCTTTCACTCATGTGTTTCCCCTCAAGTGAAGCATTTGTCCCCTCACTACAGTACTGGGCTGGCCCAGAATTGTAGCCTCGTTTGCATTGTTTTTGCTGTTTTGTAATGGTTTTCTTCGGGGTTTTCGGTTTCTTTGGTTTACATTGGTTTTCACTATTTTGCTCTTGTTTTCTTTGGTTTCCACTGTTTCCATTGTTTTGCGGTGGTTCTACTTTGGTTTTCTTTGGGTTTTCTTTTTGCTTGGTTTTCTTTGTTTCTTTCTTCTGTTTCAATGTTTTTCCAACACATGTCTATTTTTCTTCACACTCGCATTTTTAGTATACATTAGGAGCATGTTTTTATACACATTCGACATTTGTTTTTTCAAATACATGTTTCGATCTCTACTTTTTTCATACACATTGTACATTTCTTGTATACATCTAAACAATATTTTAATACATGTTTAACATTTTTCAAATACATGATTTAAAACTTCTTGAAATAGATGTTCTGATATCTATTCTTTTTCATACATATTTTACATTTTTTGTATCTCCTGGAATGATTATTTTTATACATGTTTAGTATTTTTCCAAATAGATGATTAACATTTTTATCCAAATAAATATTTTAATTTATACTCATCTTCATACACATTTGTACATTTTTTATGTGCATCTGAAACAATTTTTATACACATTTAACATTTGTCAATTACAGATTATATGTTTTCAAATACTACTTTTTTTCTTTTTTCATATATATATATATATACACTATTCTGATCACGGGATGAGAATAATATTCTGATCACAACATGAACTTCCTGAGTAACGCGCCTGACCTTCCCCGAGTACTAGGTTGAACTTCAGCTAAAAGGTGTCCAAATGGGGCTTGCGATATACCGTTGGAAAGCTATGGACATCAATATCATGACCCAAGTTAAATTTTTGGCAAAATGTAAGTGGTTTAAGAGCAGTTTTGAAAACCGTTTTTTCTTCATACAAAAAACGTGAATCATATTTTCGATCGCATTTTTAAACCGTTTATCGGAATGAGGCAAATAATATGGCGTTGGAAAGCTGCTGCAAAACCGATCCTTCCACATGTTGAAAGTTTTCTCTAATTCCCTACGGTTAAAGAGTAATTCGGAAAATTATAGAATTTCGCAAATGGAACACCCAAATTTGTATTTTCGATGCCATTTCTAAACGGCTAATCCAATTGAGGAAAATAATATGGCGTTGGAAAGCTTATGAAAATGCGCTACTTTTTCATGTTAAAAGTGTTTTGTAATTTTGAACGGTTTAAAAGTAATTTAGAAACTGATACAAGTTCCACCGAGTTCGTATTTTCGAGCTAATTTTTTTAACCGTACGTCCGAATGTAGCAAATGATATGGCGTTGGAAAGCTTGAACAAATGCGAAACTTTTCCGAATTCTTTACGGTTTTAAGTCAATTTGGAAAATGGCTAAAAACGTATTTTCCCCGTAATTTCTACAAACTTTATCGGAATGAGCCAAATAATATACCTCCGAAAAGCTACGGAAAATGCGAAACTTTTTCATGTTGATGGTTTTCTCTGATTCCTATCCCTTTTCCTGCAATTTCGAAAACGGCGAGATCATTTGTTCTGCCTTTATCGCGAAACAGATTCTTCGAAAATGCACCGCGTGAAGAATCTGAACTTCTCGGCGCGTGTACCTGAACTTCACTCTGTTTTTCACGTGATTTTTTTGCTCGTAGGTCTCCATCCACTGCTCGTAACTCTCCATCCACTCACCGGAATTGAGCAAGTGATATACCGGTGGAAAGCTGCTGTAAGCACATAAATTTCCCGTGTTGGTCGTTTTTTCATACTCGCGATGGTTTTAAAAGTTTTTCATCTGAAATTCATTCAGCGTAGTAGTTGAAGTTCATGTTGTTTTCATGTTGAACTTCTGTGACGTATTTTCGTTTGTAATTTTCTCATCCATTCGTTAGTGTTACACAAATGATACTCCTTTTGTACAAACCACTCTCACAATAATTTTTTTTAACTTTTTTTGACCGAGGAGTTGCACTTATAACAACAAAACTTTTAGTCTTTATTTTTTTAATTTTTTTAATACAAAATGCACACCATGTAGTACATGAACTTCTGGCAGTTATCAATCGAACTTCTCTCGGTTACGTGAAAATATCTGAGTTTTTTATAAATATTTATCTGAATTTCTTAATCCTTTTTTATAAAATTTTGAAGCGCTCTATTTTTAAAAGTTGAACTTCTTGTTTTTTATTTTTAAACTTCTTGTTTCCAATCTTTAATAACGAGGAAAATCTGAGTTTTCTATAATCATTGAACTTCTTCATCTTTTTAATACGGACTTCCTGATTTTATTTCTTTAATCTTTTTATGAAATTTTGAAGCACTCTATTTTTAAAAGTTGAACTTCTTGTTGTTTTATTTTTGAACTTCTTTTTTTCATTCTTTAATAACGAGAAAAATCTAAGTTTTCTATAATCATCGCATTTCCCGCTGTTTTCACTTGAACTTCTACCATGTTTTTTTTGTTTGTAATTTCTCACCCGTTCATCAGAGTTGCACAACTGATATATAGTGCCGATTGCCTCTCTCACAAGAAGTTTTTGAACTTCCCCGTGCTGAGCACCTGAACTTCTAGCAACCTTTTTTTGTTTATGAGTTGTTTTTAAAAGTGCAAAAAATGGTGTTGTGTTTTTATTTTTTGAACAGGTAAATACTAGGTTACGAACTTCTCTGTTATTTCAATTTGAAATTCACCTTTTTTTATATTTTGAGTAAAGAATTGTATTCAATTTTTATATGGAAAAAATGAACATGGAAATACAAGGTGAACCTCTCTCGCAAGAATTTTTGGACTTCTTCGGACAGAGCACTTGAACTTCTTTCAACAAACCTTTTAAGCTTTTATTTTTCTATCCTTTTATTCTCACCTGAAATGCATTCCTTGCAGTACTTGAACTTCTCGTTGTTTTCATTATGAACTTCGGTCATATTTTTGTGTATACGTTGAATTACATGCAATTGAAGATCAGACATCATTTTTTGCTATTTTTAAAACATGTAATTGGAGGTCGAACGTCCCGCAATAAAAATTTTGAACCGTGCATGGGGGTGCACGTGAACTTGTTGCAACAAATATGAGTTTTTATATTCTTTGAAATTTTATGTTATTTCAAATTGAACTTCTTAGTCTTATTTGTTAGATAAAAATATGTTTTCAAATAAGCATCAAACATGTTTTAGAAATGGAAAGAATTTGAGTTTTCCGTAAACATCAAGCTACTCCTTTTATTTTTATTTGAACTTCTTTAATTTTATTCTTTAGTAACGAAGAAATCCTGTGTTTTTTTAGAAAAATTGAACTTCTCTTTTTTTATAATTTGGACTTCTTGGTTTGTTTGAAATACTTTATTTTTTTCATTTTTTTGAAAACGTAAAACAATGTTCTTTTTATAAAAAATAAGCATCAAAGTCGTGTGTTATGTTAATTTGAACTTCTTGCTTTTCTTTTTAGATACAAAAAAATTCTGGTTTTCTTATAAACATCGACCTGCTATGTATCTTAAAGTTGAACTTCTTGGTTTAGTTTCAGAGACAGAAAAAATTGTCTATTGTTTTGTCTTTTAACTTGTAGTCTTTTCGGGGGTTTGTGAACTTCTAGAGTTTATTTTTGTGCAAAGTTACACACACACACACACACAGAGAGAGAGAGAGAGAGAGAGAGAGAGAGAGAGAGAGAGACAATAGAACAACACCCACACACTGATGCTCACATGTTGTTTTTCCCTTCTTTCAATATACACATTGAACGACACCAGTAGCTAGGATGAACTTCTCTCTTTCAACTACCTTTCCACACAATAATATATGAACTTCTCGGAACATAAATTTCATTGAGCACTTTTCTACACACAGAACACACATGAAGGGAGGTTGAAGATGTGCACGTGGGATGCATCAACATGTAGGAAAGTTTAGTACTAACTAGCACACGGGAATGAAAGATGTATCAGAAGAAATGCTTACTCATCTCGAATCAAAGACGGACCAGAGGAGAACAACAGCAGAATTTTGTCTAGAAACAAAGTTCATAACACTACAATCTACCTCCCAAAACAACACTAGACTTGGGGGATTTGTTCCTCTGTTTTGATGTTGCGCCTTTTTATGGGTTGATCCCAATCAGAACACACCAATCTTCATGCTTTTTTTTACTTGTTTTCAACCTGCACAACCGTAAGATACGAACTAGTTGATGGAATTTTTCACATCGAAATAGGCATACACAAGGATGAGGAAGGGAACGTGAGGAGGACACACTCGTGGACGCGCCGCGCTCAGGGATGGAGGAGCTCGCCGGAGACAGCACCGCCTCCATGAGTGTGAGATGCGTCGTGAAGGAGTCGTCCTGCTGCTGTAGCAGGAGGTGGACTGCAACGACCCACTTGCGTTGCTGACACATGTGCGAGGACGAGTGAGCAGCAAGTTGCAGTGGCGATGCAGTGGCAGGTCAGCATCTACAGAACCTTTGGGCGGCGGCGCCCAGGCGTTGGGAGGCGCACGATGGGAAGGTGTTGGGCGGCAGGGTGCGGGCTGGCGGCAGTGAGGGCGCGTCAGGTACAGGGGGGCGACAGCGCGCCAGGAAGAGGTGGGGGCGGCGACCTCGCGCCGGAGTGGGAGGGGCTGCCGTCGCACCAGGAAGTAGGCGGTGGCGGCTAGCTACTGAATTAATTAAGCTACATATAGGAAGGCAATGAAGTGAGTATATCCAAGCATCAATTCATAGTGTTTTATCATGACTTAGACAGAAATGAAACTCGCCATCACTGTTGCAGTTCAGTCGTACATGGAGTTGATCAGCAGCTTATATAATTTAGAGGCCACATCACAAGTACTACAAACAAAAGAATAGAATACATTTTCCAGTGCCCAGCTTTGAGAAGCTGTACATACTACTGTACGCAGCTAGCAGCATGAAACATCATGTACTCCCTCCATCCGAGAGAATTTGTGCCTCAAATGGATATATCTAGCACTAACTTGATGCTAGATACATCCATTTGAAGAACAAACTTGGGACAAGTTTTTTCGGACGGAGGGAGTACCAATTAACTACAACAGAGCTCTACACTGTTTTTTGATTAGTACAATGCAACAATATTTTTGCTCAATTATACAGTAGGTACTACTCTAGTTTCATAAAACTGGAAACCAAAGTTAATTACTTCCCTCTAGAACACAAACAAATCACCAGAGCAACCTCATCTGACTGAAGAAACAACGCATTGGACTGGAGAAGATCAACATGTTGGATTGCAGCCTTACAAATTACTGAAGAAAAT
>NC_041388.1:245099059-245100125 GCF_002162155.2 Triticum dicoccoides
GAAGATGAGTTACCTCGTCGACCTCGATCCCGGAGGCGGCGAGACAAACTCAATCCTGGAGGCGTCAGCAGCGAGCGGTGGGGTTGCAATAGGGGATAGGACAGAGGAGTTTCTTTTTGCAGTACATATGCAAAACATACGAACTCTGTAACCAATAGGTTGCAATTCATATAGAACTTGAATTTACCACTCAGAATAATGCCCCAAATTCATATGACCTTCCCACTCAGGATTATTCTCCCATATCTTGGAAACAAAAATCTCAAAGAACTTTACACACAGGGAAGAATCTATACTAAAATGGAAGAAACAAATTCCAGCGAACTTGTACATAGCACATAATCAGAACTTGTTCTTTTGCGTCAATTTACAGTATGGTGTCCATCAGTAGCTGAGAGAGAGGTTCCTGTTAGCTCCTGAGAAGACCACTGTCGCTGCTTTTTTTGTGCGCTGACCTGGTTCTCCTATAGCACATGACGGAGGACCTTCCAAACCTTTTGTACCTTGTCGATGGGGAAGGTCGATGAGAGTCGTCGGGGAGGTCGATGAGAGACGCCGAGGAAGGTCAGTAAGAGGGCCACAAGAAGTAATGCTCCAGGGATGGCGAACATATGGCCATCTTGCAGCGACGTGGGAAGTTGCTCAGGGAAGCCAAGGTGTGCAGGGTGGCGACCATGAAAGGCCTCCACGGAGGAGCGCGAGCGGCTGCAACAAAAAGGAGCCGTCGGCGGCTGCATGGACGGAGGCCGGATGCAGTGTTGGCTAGCGACGTCGCCGAAGTTGAGGAGCAGGATACGGACGAGTACCAAAAGTGTCTCCCGCCGGAGAGCACGAAGCCATGGCGCACCCAGGCAAATGCGACGGGGCAGGAGTGCGGGACGTGGCAGCTACAGCGAGTTGGTTGCCGGACGACAAGGATGGGAGGGGCGCAAGCTGGGCTGGGACCTGACCCAGAGATAGAGAAGCGACCAAGGGATCTCGCCTGAAATGCGTGGTGGTGGATCTGACCATCTTCGGCCGGACCCGTCCGTGGCGGTGCTTGGGGGCGACCTGCATCGGGCGGCGG
>NC_041388.1:245100387-245105298 GCF_002162155.2 Triticum dicoccoides
ATGTTGAGGCCTGCGCGGGAGCGGACAGAGGGGTTGGTTGCCGGCGCCGGCGGGGTGGGTTTGGGTCGCCGCGCGGGATTGAGGCGTCTGTCAGGAGGTGAGGGGGATGGAAGGGACGATGCGCGGGGGAGGGGCACTGTCTCTTTTTTTTTTTCCTTCGTACCGGTTTGGGAGTTCGGAAACATCCCGTCTGGCCTATATAGGGCTGCTGTGATCCAAATAATTATTCTAATTCTGGAATTAGAATAGTGTTGTTTATATATATATGGTCGTGCTATTCGTCATCTTGGGTGAGGAATAGTTATTCTTCACCCCGCTCTATTTTATCATCAATACATCATAATTTTACGTTCCGTAAGTTTTGTCTTATTTCCGACGTAAAAAGACCGTAAGAAAATGTAAATTATCGTAAAAATATTTTATGTTACGTAAAATTACAAACGTAAAAACATAGTATAAAATATACATAAACTGCAATTTTTTTGTCTTATAACCTATATTTTTATTTTCTTATGCCAAATTTTACGTAGTGAATCGATATGAATGTAACTATTTGTATTTTATATGTAATTTATTTATGAAACGATCGTAAGATTAACTCGGGTAAAGAATAACTTATTTTGCACCCTGGGTGATGAATAGTAACAATATATATATATATATATATTGTTCGCACAAAAAAATTATTTTCATACATGTTTATCATTTAAAAAATACATGATATTTTTTCAAAAAATACATGGTTTCATGCCTATTCTTTTTAATACACATTATACATTTTTTATACATCTGAACATTATTTTGTACACATTTAACACTTTTCAAATATACTATAACTATTATTTTAAATACATGTTTTGAACACTTTCTCCAAAATATGCATTGGCATATTTTTCAAATGTCGTTAAATAGTTTTCAAAGTAGCATAACATTTCTTTAACATTGTATATATATTTTTTTCTTATAAATTTCACGTACATAATTTTAGTTGGCAATAGACATTTTTTGAAACTTACACAGACTTATATTTACATTCTTATAAACATTTTTAAATCTCACAAACATTTTTTGAAACACAAGAATATTCATTTAAAATGTTAAATACATTTTTTCGTACAAATATATTACATAAAAGTTTTTCTTTACATTGTATACACATTTATAGAAAAAATACATTTTTTTGAAATGTTGGTACATTTTTTCATTGTGACTAGCATTTTTATACATATTTTCTATAAATTTATACTATGCTAACATTTTTTAATTGGATGATTTTAAAACATCTCTACCTATTATTAAAGGGAATAGATATTCTTGGTTTGGTCTGGTTTGGTCCTTTTCATTGATTCTCGTTTGGTATGAGCCCATACTAAAGTTCCATATGGTTTGCCCGTAGATACGGTAAGCCATCTGGGCCAGGTACTTGTATGTTGATGGGTCTTCTATAGGCTTTCATAGAGACCGCGAAAAATAATTAAATTAAAATAAATCAACATTGTGGGAATTAAACACAATACCTTTTGTCTGACTCTTTGATGTAATAACCAACGAGCTATACATCTTATACGTTTACTAATCCCACCTTGCTTTATAATAATGGTTCCCACCACTAAACATACAAGCGGCCCCATGGAAGGATTGTGGGCTTAAATAAGATATTTAAATGGATGTGACTAATTAAAGAAAGAATTATGGGTAAACCGTTGGAATAATTAAAACAACAATTTTGGGCTTAATAAATAGAATATTCAAATATATGAGGCTAACTAAAGGAAGGATTTGAGGTATGGTGGGGATGCTACATTGCAGCATATTCTTTATAGTGAGTCCGGTGCTATGAGACATTATTATTGCACAAAATGTCAATTTTCTCATTGCAACCCATGGGCATTTGTGCTAGCTATATATATAATATTAATTTGAATAAAAATAAACATAAAACTGTAAAAAGGAAAAGAATTTAACGTGACGTTATCGCAGCATCAGGTTCGCCAGATCAGCTCCCCACTGAGCCGGCCCATCACCACCATGTGAGCAGGCGAGGCTGGCGCCTATACCACGCTCATAACGCGCGAGAGCTATTTCTCGCCTTAAACGAGATGGAAAGCTCCTCCCGCTGAAGGGAATTGCTCTTCGCACTAGAATGTGGGCCAACCCATTAGCAAATCTTTAAAACAACGGGAAAGGAAAATGAAAACATCGCCAGGGTTCTTACCCTGCACTTCATAATTCCTACGTAGAATTGCTAGCCAGTGCCCTATAGCCATGTTTGTGTTAGTCATATAGGGTGTGACATACTTGACCTAAGATAGCCGGTTTTTTCCACTGAATTTTAATTTTTGATTTGACACCGGTTTTCTTTCTTTTTTCTCTACTTTCACTGTTTTTTTCTCCATTTCCCTTTGTTTTATTTTATTTTATTTGTTTCTTTCTCAGTTTTCATTGGCTTTTTTTTGTTTTCTTTATTTTTCTTCATTCTCTTATTTGTCAATATTCATTGGTTTTTTGTTTTCCCGTGATTTTCCCTGTTTTTCCATATACACTTTTGGTATATATCTAATACTCTCTTTGTAAAGAAATATAACAGTGTTTAGATCACTATACGAAGGGAGTAAAATTTTATAATAAATGTTCAACTTTTTTATAATACATTATCAATAATTTTGAATATCTTGTCAACACTATTTCTATACATGAGTAACATTTTTATATTCTTAATTAACATTTTCCTACTAAATGGTCAACATTTTTTATGTACACATTTAACATTTTTCAAATACAAGTTTAATAATTTTAGTATGTGTTCCACATTTTTCTATACACATTTTTTAATATGTGGTCAACATTTTCTAATAGGTAGCTTGACATGGGCCGGCCCAGGTGAGCTGGAGGCTAGATCCTAGTTATTTTGAAAAAAAAAGCTCTTTTGCTTTTCGTTTTTTGGTATTTTCTATTTTTTTTACACTTCAAAATTTTCAGAAAATATATTTTACATAATATTTTGAAAAATATTAATCATGCACTTGAAAAATATTAAATGTGTATAGGAAAAAATGTTACCATGTATAAGAAAAATGTATAGAAAAGAAATAAAATTTCCGAAAAGTTGGTAATATGTTTAAACAATCGTAATCACGCTTTTTAAATAAAATATTAAACAATTATTTAGAAAATGCTAATCAAGCATTTAAAAATGTTAAAATGTGTATAAAAAATATTGACCATGTATTGAAAAATGTTAAACTTGCATTTGAAAAATGTTAAACATGTATAGCAAAAATGTGAAATATTTATTTAACAAACGTTAACTTGTATTTTAAAAAATGAAATCCGTGTAGAATTGTTTTGACCGTGTATTAAAAAAATGCTAAATGTGTAGAAAAAACAATCGACTATGTATTAAAAATATATTAAATTTGTACATAAAAATGTTAATAAAGCATTTGAAAAAAATGTTCCATTTGTGTAGAAAAAATTATTGACTATGCATTAAAAAAGTTAATCTGGTATCTTAAATTGTTAGTCAAGCATTTAAAAGATGTTAAACATGTATTAGAAAAATGTATTAGATATAGACCAAATATGTGACAATGAAACCCGAGAAAACAAAGATTAAGATGAAAAAGGAGAAAGAAAGAAAACTGAGTAAAAATAAAGAAAGCTAAAGAAGAACAATAAAAAAATTGAAAGAAAAAACCAATAACAACAGAGAAAAAACCCAGAGAAAACCCTCTGAAAAACAAAAGAAGCCACAGAAACAAACATACCCAGCAAAACCAGTGGAGCACAGACTTGTTTTACTTCAAGTAGGTCACGCCCTAATGCATTATCACGAAACCGACGCGGTGCCAGTGGCTAGCAGCGCTGACCATCATCTTGCCTTAAGCGAGTGCCAAAGTGGGCCGGCCCATCGAGCAGGAGGCCGAAGGCCGTAGGCCATAATTCGATACCCATGTGGTCACCTTTTTCTTCTCATTTTATTTTAAGTATGCGCTAATGGGCCAGGCCGGTACTACGGACACTTAAGGCAAGATATAATCGCCGCACTCAACATGAGTTGGAGGCTAGCCTCACCTGAAGTGAACGATAGAGTGCGCTGGCCAACGCGGGGGAGGCAACAGGCCAGAGCCTTGTTATTCTTCTTCTGTTTTCTCACGTTCTTTGTTTTTGTCCTTTGTCTTTTGCTTTCTTTTTTCGCTTTATATATAGTATATAAAAATAGTTGGGTAGTATATATCCTACTCCATCCGTTCCTAAATATAAGTCTTTTTAGAGATTTCAAAACAGACTACATATGGATATATATAAACATAGTTGAGAGTGTAAATTCACTAATTTTGCTTCGTATATAGTTCATATTATGAAATCTCTAAAAATACTTATATTTAGTAACGAAGGGAGTACATTTTAGGTAGTATTTACTATTCTTTAGTAAATTTATTTTACATGTACATATATGAAGGTATTTTCAAAATATACAAAAACTATGGACTCACATTCATTTTTTCGTATAGGTTGCTTTGGAATATCTTATATACAGTATATGAACATATACTTCACCTGAGGTAATCTTACGATCATTTCATAATTAAATTATGTTTGAAATTCAAATAGTTACATTCCTATTGATTCACTACATAAAAATTGACATAATAAAATAAAAATATAGGTCATAAAATAAGAAAATTCGCAGTTTATGTGTATTTTAGACTATGTTTTTACGTTTGTAATTTGACATAATATAAAATATTTTTTACGGTGATTATATATTTTCTTACGGTCCTTTTTTGCGTCAGAAATAAGACAAAACTTACGGAACGTAAAATTATGGTGCATTGATGGTAAAATACAGTGGGTGAAGAATAACTATTCCTCACCCAGGGTGACGAGTAGCGCGACCCTACACACACA